>NW_017098642.1:0-23829 GCF_001412225.1 Nicrophorus vespilloides | reverse complement strand
TATTTGCTGGTACTTGTGGCGCCGCGTTATGTGCTCTCATGTACTAAGGAACGCCACCGCAGTGGCTATACAACAGATTTCTCTCCCTAAACTTTTTGGTATAATAATTTAAAAAAAAAATCTCAGTCATTATATAAAATATATATAATATTTGTGTTTTGTTAGTTCAACTAGCCACAACAAAACTCTTGAAGAGTCGCATGCTTCTCGCGAGACACAGTTTGACCACCCCTGATATAGACTAACAGATACTTACTTATTTATTCATGAAATTATATAATTTATAACAGTCGTTTTGTGATTTTTGTATTGGTATTTTGTTTTTTCATGATTGTCTCAATTTGACACTAGCACACTAGGGTCACAGAGGGTAATATGCGCGAAGGTGACGAAATATACAATTGTATTATGAGTGGGCAAGGCCCCGACAATAAGGCCACTATAGTCAAACCGCTCCTCTTATAGTCAAATTGTTCGTAATTTATCTGCCACAATAGTTGTTGTCAGGAAGTATCTGTGCAACATTAATACTCCAATTATATTTTTTGTTTATTACGACAAAACAGTGTGACTGTATTTTTGGTCAGAGTTTCAAACTCACCATCTTCGCAGAGGATTTTGTGCTACAGGCAATGCGGTATAATCTATCGATATGTAGATGGCGTCGTTCTATAACTACATTCAAAATTGAAATTGGTTTCAAAGAGGAGTAAAATACAAACAAATGACGAATAGATCGTTTCCTTTAATCATAATACATACAATGATTTACAATATGCAACGGAACTTTTTTCGTTAAATATTTTTATAATATATATAAAAAAATCGCATTCATATTTTCTGAAAACTTAGTCAAGGGTTCTCATCTCGTATACGTGAATTTTGCTTCTTCTTGGAACGTAGAAACGTGTTAAAATAAAAGAAGAACGTATACTGTGCGCGTCTTCCTCTATCGATTGTTTTAATGGATATTCTCTGTTTCAATGTTTGTGTTACAAGTAATTCCTAGGACCTAGGATATTCTTTTTTTTATCTCAACTAATATTTACTACTAATACAATGTATTTTTTTAATCTTATTTAACACATCACACTAAAATTACAATTATTTACGATCCATATTTTGTTTACACTTATTACAATCAATGAGTTACTTTTTGTGTCCTTTGTACAATAAATTATTTTACATCGTATACAGACGCCACGGGATTCTCATTTTATTTTTAAATATATATATTTTTATATTTTATATATAATATATTTTATTCAATTAACGTTTATTCTTAAAGATTAATTAAATACAGGAAACTTATTATTCACACTTACAGCACCTTTTCTCTAAGTTTCATCTGGGTTAGAAAAGGTGTCTCTTATTTATATATGTATGTACGTTTAACTTTACTTTTATTCTTATTTCTGTTTGTATACTACCCTTTCTCCAATTACGAAACGACATTTTTAAATGGAAAACATTACTTTTTTTTTCTTTGCTGTCTTTTACTCATTGCTCTTGCAGCTCGGTTCCTTTAACATTCACCTATTGACAAATAAATAAGAAAACATAATAATCTTAAATTAATTTTATACATGGAATGTAGGCGGGATTTCTTTTGAAAAGATGTTGGCGTTCTTTTAGTACGTATTTGCCTCTCTTTCTCAGCTTGTTTCTCCATTGATCGTGTTTTGCAGTTCATTCAATTCGCTTTGCGCTTAGTAGACAGATGCGTTGTTGTGCGTATCATAGTTGATTTGTAAATAAGAGGCAGATGCCCTTCTGAGCGCCGCTATGCTTTGGCCCCGCCAGACATCGTCTTCTTGGTCGTTGGGGGAACCACCGGCCGTCACCGGTGGCGTCGCTGCGCTGGAGCACGCGATCTGTGGGGGTGGAGAGCTGCCCGCACCGCCCCCTCCGCCGCTACCACCACCGCCGCCACCTGCATTACTGCTATTGTTACAGTATGTCATCATACTGTCACCTGAAACAAGAAGAGAAAATGGAAGTGCCATTAACAAAATATAATTAATTTTGAACATTGAAAATGAAGAGAATAGAATCTTCGTATTTAGATTAATGCCATAATTTAAATAACATTTCATCTAATACACTGCATTATATTCGGAGACATGCAAGTGTTATTAAATTTTGCACAAAAAAAAAACAAAAATAACATGTCTGAACACAAGTTTGGAAATTTTGTGAATACAAACAACACTAAGATGCAACTAGAATGACCACTAACACTAGGAACTGTTTTCCAATTCGCACACGGTGAAGTGAGTTTATATTACTTGTATCAATTCGGGGACTTGGCGGAGGTCTCTTTATACTTTTAATATTTGTTTATATAAAAAGCGTACATAGTGTATTTATATATAATAATAATAATGGTGTTTTGCATTTACAGCAAACACAAATTATATTTGCAAAGTATAGTCCGCTTTAAACAAAGATGACAAAGAAAATCGAAGATGGATAATAGACTTCTCTTCTATATTAACTTTCAATGTTATCAATAATTCGATTAAATGTTAGTACCAAAATAAGTACTAATGTGAGTTAAACGGCTATCGACCAAAGTATTTCTATGCCTATAACACTTGATCTGCTTCTGTCTTTACAAATGTCTCTTATTTCTAGATATGGGACATGCAAAGATAATGGTTGACTTTTGTATTTCTCTTTCACTCACTCACACACATATGTATGGACGTTCATGTATTTATGTTTGCAATTAGAAAAAATTGTTTGTTTGCAATTTTTAAAAATGATCTAGTAGGCGCGCAATTCGAGACTTCTCTTCTCATCGTCACTACAATTCATTTTGCTCGTTAAGCGAGGTTCCACTGAATATATATCAACTTTCAATGTTACCAATAATTCGATTAAATGTTAGTACTAAAATAAGTACTAATGTGAGTTAAATGGCTATCGACCAAAGTTTTTCTGCTTAAAACAACAAAGTATTTATAAATTATGAAAATATTCTTTAATTATTACTATTGATAGCTTAGTTCAGAAAAAACATAATACAATGATTGAACAATTGATCCAGCAATCAACCTTCACAATTGGTTTACAAACTATCTGTTTTATTTAGTTGATATTAAATCTGTTTGAGAGATATTGTGACTTAAACGTTGATTTTCTGTGTTCATCAGCTTAGTATACATTGGGGCCAATAAAGATGTTTAAACAAATAAAATAATGTATATGTAATAATGATCAAGTGCTAACGATTTATTTATGGCACCAATGCACAAATGATATAATAATATTGAAAGAAATTTGCGAGAAATTAATGTCCGGAAGTACGGGCTGTGATAATTCTATAAATCCATGTACGTTATATTTGTCTTTTGTTATAATTTTGTCGAGGAGAAAATGTGATTTTTTTTATAAGATTTCGTGAGGGTATAATTCAGTGAACAAACAGAACAGCGTGAGGCGAGTTAAGGGGAAAACGAACAGAGAAGGATTTCCATTATCTCAAAGCCCCATGCCAATTAGCACCCATATGTTAGAACGTTACACATATTATTATTGTTATTAAGCAAGATTTGTTATTATTCCAGTTATGTTGACACATCGGCGGCCAATCAAACAAAACCTCGCGCCTTTCTCGGAACTTCTTCGACCGGAGGAAAGAAACAAAACGATTAAACGCTGTTTTTACATTTCTGTTATAGTACTAGTAGAAAGTCATTGCGTAATTATTTTATTATGTCAATTAGGAATTTAATTCCGACGATAAAAGGATGATCCTGTTTGCGGCAGGAGGGCGCTATAAAAATGAAGAAAACGCGTATATAAACACTTTTATAACATTTTTCACACGTCCTACCTGAAACAACTGAAAAATGTTTGTTCACTCTTTCCTTTCGGATCGTTTGGCTTTTTTTCTTTCGTATATTTTTCGTTTTCATCGTTTCCTTTTCTTTTTCTTGTTGCCTGTTTTGGGTGAGGCCCATATGTAAATTGATTTTGGGAATGACTATGTAACGAGCACACACGAAATGGAATAACATTAAACAGTTTCAGTCGGTCGCATCCGAGAGTCCTCTCGCATTATTTTGTTTTTGATACTAAAATATTCAGTGGATTTAAATAATAAAAGTTAACTGGCCAAAACAACATTTTAAGTAATGGAATATGTATCGTTCCTTCTGTGGCGAACTGCATAATAAATGGGTATAAGTTTATTTATCTCCATTTGTTTTCAAGTAAATAAAAATAATAAGTACACATGTAAATTATAATAATAATTAATTTTCAATCTAGTTGCATTTCTATATTATTTGATTGTTGTTGGTAACTTGTGTAACTTGGGAACGTAATTATTTAAATATTCTTGCATTTGATCAAATTGTTCGAATCATTGATAGTGCGCATTAATATACCAAATAAAGATTAAACATAATACATTTAGTGTGCACTACTTTTTTTTAAATAAAAATTAGATGTGCATTATTTTATTGAATTGTTGTGATAATGATATGGGAAAAGACAATTCACAAACAAACACAACATTTGTTCAAATAGATGCATGCAGTTTAAATTGGAATTGCAAATTAAACACACATATTTCACAGAGTGTGCAATAAAAGTGGATAGACTACATTACATTATCTGTTTGCTCTCGCAATTAGCGTGGCTCGTTACAGGAGTATCGCCAATAAATACTACAAGAAAACCCGTCTCTCCCATTCTTTTTCGTTCGATGAGAGATGTGAAGAGATGCCTATAACACTTGATCTGCTTCTGTCTTTACAAATGTCTCTTATTTCTAGATATGAGATATACAAAGTTAATGGTTGACTTTTGTATTTCTCTTTCACTCACTCACACACACACACATGTATGGTCGTTCATGTATTTATGTTTGCAATTAGAACTGGCGTTGACGCGTATTTCGGTAGCGACTATAGGTAGCATGCGACGATATGAGTCGCGACTAGAACCACCACTAATTACTGCTAATTACATGTGTGCCGAGGTTCCTTCTACCATCTTCCCGCTATCCCCCCGACTGGTCGCGCCACTGGAATCCCGCACCGACTTGTTACTTTCGACCCGGAGGTGCCAAAAGTAAACTCCGAAAATGACACTGTTTAACTTTACTTATCGAGACGAAAATGGAAAGACAGCACCCAACAAATACATAAATAATACAAAAAAAAACGAGGGTCGCTACCACCCATAATACGAAAATAATTGAAGTATTTGAATAAATGAGTTTTAGAAAGATTTAAGTTGTAGCTGTTACTGATGATAGTAAAAGTATATAATTGGTCAGACATTTATCTATTATATCAGATACAGTAAGGATGCAGTATTACAGGCACGTATTGGCGGTTGTATGACTTACCTAGTGAATTAAGTCCGTAGTGTGCTTGGTAGATAGTACTGGCAGCGGCCGTGCTTATGGGCAGGGCAGGACTTAACCCGGAGCTCTGATTAAGTTGACCCAAAGATTGACCGAAACCGCTCATCGATACACCGCTTTGTCCTAGCTGACCTAAACCTAAATAAACACAAAAGTAAATATTGTATGATATTTGTCTTTCATATTGGGTATTTCATGTTTGATTTCAATGTTATTTCGTTCGATTAAGTTTTGATTAAATTGGACTGGGGTCTATTCAAAGTTGAGTTTAAATTATTTGCGGCCCTTTATAATACAACATTTTATTATTTATTCATTACAGTTTGCAAACTTCTCCAGCAGATGTTCCTCCTACCAAAAGCTCTCACCCCGGCATTTCCTACACCTATTTGATAACTAAATAACATTGCTGAATTATTTATGAACTACATTGTGACATAAAACCCATTTCGCGTGTTTTCAACTAATTTTCCAATATTATTTTCTTCTACTTTCCCTGAATCATTATTTTTTTAATCATAGTTCTGACGATGCTGACAATCTGTGATTTTTTTCAAGGGCCAATTGTATGTGTAACTTTAATGCGACAAACGAAATGTAAATAACATTAATTAGTATCATGTAAAGTTTATGCGTCGTTACCTGTGGCCATGCCTGCGACACCCCATCGCGATTCCGTACTGCTGAACATGCTTGTGCCGCATATACCGTCACCCATTGCACCGAAAGGCGGCAATCCGTGAGAGGGCAGCAGTGCTCCTGGTGTCCTGAAGACGTTTGTGGTCTTCTTCCTCTTCTTCCATTTCGCCCTGCGGTTTTGAAACCAAACCTGTAAAGGGAGTGAGGAAATAAATAAATGAAATTCCTAAAATAAAATATATTTTATGGGCGGAAGTTGCCGTCGCCATCGCAGCCGCCCCCGAGATTGCGCGTCGTAAAGGTAATCGAAACTCGTAAAACTCGTAATCCGGGAGCAGAATGCCTCCCTCCCACGACCACACTCCACGACCCAATAGGCTTTAACGCAACGACCTTTTTCCTTTGAATCCTTATTCTCTTCTTTTTTCTAATGGTACTCAACATACTTCATAACTATAATCAATATTTATTTTATTGTGCTAAAATAACTGTTTTATAACTAAAGTTAGCCTTTAATCGTTACAATACGACCGAAAGACAGCGGTCAATAAATGGAAAGACCTCGACCAAACATAGAGAAAATATATTTAATTACTGTTAATTATAGTATTTAATGATAAAAACAGGGGCTGTATAAAGAATGTCATGAGCGTCTGGTACCTAAATGAAATAGATCACGATCACGGGGAGAGGAAGGAAGTTGAGAACATTTAAATATTTTTCATGGATACAAAATGTTAGCGGAACTTGATTGTTGATGTTGTATCATGGGACCCAAAAAATCTTGTGTGTCTTAGGCACTGATAGACAAGACTTGTTTATATCCATTTCAGTAAAACTAAGATTACTCATGAAAGACAAAACTTTTCAGAATCATTAAAATAATGAAAGACATGGTTTGGAAACACAAATTTGTATTTTATCTATGACAGAAGTTATAGAATACAAAAACTTGTGAATCTCAGATTTACCAAAAACATATATTTTTAAAACTAATTTCTGATTCAGAATGGTCAAATATTTTAAGATCTTCTGCGGTACATCTGGAATCTCATATTCGCATATAGTTTGGTACTGATAAGAGGCTAATGGCTTACATAAGAAATTCAACAATTGAAAGTGCAATTTAAATACGTTAGACTGCTAAATTTTTATGTATGGAATCGAAGGGTAACGCATCTGGGTTAAGTTTTCCGGAGTTTTCCTTTCGCGTGGGGAAACCTCGAGGTTAAGTGAGCCGATCAATTCGGTGAGCAGTGCGTGGCAGTGATGGGCGAATCTCAGAGGATCGCTGCTAAAGTTGGCTGAACCTCCGCCATATGCGAATGTGCAATACTTGGGGGACCATCGTGGTCCTTTCCCGCTTTGCCACTAATGGTTTTGGATTATTTAACAGAAATACATTCTCCGGTACGATGGATAACCGCTGTCAAGTCTATCCCGCGAGATTTGGCCAACCCTCCGAACTTTTTTGTTCTCTCTCACACTCTTATATTCCTTCATCCACGCTGAACATTTATACAGAGGTCCCCTGGTAAGATACATGTTTATGCTCTTAAAGCAAACACTTTGCAATTTCAAAGATTTTTTAATACTATTATTACATTTAAAGGCAGAAATACCTATGGCCAATAGTCTTTTATAGCAACTACTGTTTTTTTATTTTTTTTATTGTTATGTATGAAAATATTTAATTTTGTTTTTTTTTGGACTGCTGCAATCAAAATTAATGTTATTATTTAGTCTACGGTTTTAATTTAAATATGCATAATATAATATTTATAAATGTAAATATAGTTTCTTTTAAAATACAAAAATAATCTAACAATGTTTATAGGAACTGAAAATAAAGTTAAACAAAAAGTAAATAAGTAAACAAAAATTGCTACAGATTTCTGTATAACTTATTTGCAGAATTTAAATATTAGATTTGTTGCCTCTTTTTTTTATTTATTTAAAATATCATTATTATGATTATATTTATATGTTTAAAAAATATTGAAATCAGATCATTGGAATGATATGTTTGTCCGTTAAAATTATGCACGTAATAGACAAAATCATTAAAAAAATGTTGTTCGTAGTAAAGTATATATTTATATCTAAAGAAAGTAGACTTTTATGTATTTTTCTCGGGAAAAAGGGAAAAATAAATCTTTAAAAGTTCCAAAAATACCTGGTATTGACATACGTTTAACAAAAGTTCGCTAAGTTGGCATTAATTCATTTGTTTCTGAAAAAAAGTTGTTTCTCAATTTATTAAAGTCTAACGATATTTCATGTCATATTTCAAGAAGATCTGTAAGATTGAATAGGAGAAAATGCAAGATTAGTGATGTAATGTTAGTAGAAATTCCACCACCAACACAGTAAAAATTTGTTTTGTCTTTCGCTACGGATTTCGACGTTAACTCAAGTCTATGCACATTTTCTAGGAATGCTAAAATGCACATGGAGTGAATGCATCATCTCTTGTGACTATATCCAAGTGGTTTCAAAGATTTCAGACCAAACATTTTTCTATGGAAGACGAACCTCGTGAAGGTTGCCCTAAATCTTCGACCGATGATACAAATGTAGAACTGGTGAAGGCAAACATTGACGAAGAGGCAAGAGCGACACAAGAAATGGTAGTTGATGAACTAGGCTTGAATGCCATGGCTTTGTCACAAATATTAAATCATCAATTAGGCTGCACGAAGAAATCCGCTCGATGGGTTCCACAATTTTTAAATGACAACCAAATGAAGGCACGTGTTCGTTTTGACGAATATTTCTTGGAAAATTTTGAAAATGGAGATTCTAGCACTTTTAGTAAAATCGTAACAGGTGATGAATCTTGTTTCATCATCCAGTTTGACGCTCACTCACACTACTGAAATAACCAACAACTTTCTTGCGCTTTCTGGCATCAATGAAATTCACCCACCATCTTATTCTACCAACCTAGTGCATTGTGATTTCTGGCAGTTTACGAAAATTAACAAAATTTGAAGTGAAGAATCTTCAGTTCCAATGAAGAGATCATTAATTAAAAGTTGAAAAGCTCTAAAAAGCCGATTTTGAGGAATGTTTTGACTGACTTAAGAAATGTATTGAAATAAGCGAATTACAAAAGGATGAAAATTTAAAAAAAAAATAAAATCAAATTGTTTTTATTTAGTTTTTTTTTTCTAGCCAACTTAGCGAACTTTTGTTATATGTAACTAAAAAACACTGTTCTTTAACTTTGAAAACTGGAAGTGTTTTCGTATTTTTTTTACTTAGTAACATCCATGGAATTTTTCGACAAACCACTCATGGTAAAATGAATCTACTTACATAATGTATGAAGTAACTTCAATATTAAAGGCTCCGGAGAGTTAAAAATCAATGTGATAATAATTTTTTATTGAAATAATTTACCTACCACAAAAATACTTGTTATACGATGATACTATACACTCATCATTTAATGTGCCATGTAATTATCATTAAAAGTTACGCCGTTCATTTTCACTACTTTCTTTCAGTGGTTATTTGTTTTCTTCGCGTGGAAAATATATAAAATGTAACATTGAAATTAACGCAAATTAACGGTGCCGTTTCGTTCAGGAATAAAATAAAATTTTAACGATCACTGTTTCGAATCGTTTCGTCCATCAACTTTATTTGTACTCGTTGCGATGTTTTAATATACATAAATTAATATTTATTTTATACATTTATCAAATTGCTTCTAAATATCGGTATTTATTACGTTGTTGCTAATTATATTAAGTCCTATTTTATGATATCTTAATGTCATTACCATTATTTTTACTGTATACTTGGATATTGGATATTAAATGGAATACATACATAAATGAATCTACTAAAATATATTTTCTTTAGCAAAAGCTATAATTTATTTATGATGATTATTATAGTTTTTTTTTCTTGTTATGTGTTTCCAGTACAGGAAATGGTGCAAAAATATAGCTAATTAAATGTTAATGTATAGCTAATTAATGGTTGTATAGTAATAATAAATAATATTGGTAATGAATGAACATTTGAGAAAATAGTATAGAATCTTTTCAATATTAGTTTTATATGAAAGAGATACTGAATAGTTGTGTTAGGGTTGGAAGGGCTTCGAAAGGAAAGGACGTACGGGGGTGTGCAGGGATTTTATATATCGCCATCCTAACAAATGGTTAATATGTTAACGTTATTGCAGTGGTAAGCCTGCGGGGAGTTAATTTCGGCGCCGTTGGCGTCATTAATCCCTAATGGGGCGCGGTTGATGTATGATCGCAGAGTGCGCCGCTTCCTCCCCTTTTGAAAGCCACCCTCGTGCACGCAGACCAACACCCACCTCCGAAAACAGAAAGGGATGCTTCTATGTACATTAAACATTGCGAAAAATACGTATAGCAAAGCGACGTAGAAAAAGGAAAATGATTTTCTAATGGAAAAGACAACGTTCGCGAACTTCAAGTTTTACAGCAATTAGGGATTCAGCTGGATGTGCATTGTGTACAGTGATATTCAATTCATATTAATTCTCCCGCTACGAGTTGCCGCAACTTCGGAATCCGCCCCGGGGTTTTGGGATTAGAACAAGGTTTAATACACACCAGCTCCGGAATTGCAAATCCACAACGCCCTCACTGAACAACCGCAACGCACTCAAAAGTTCAAACATCGTGCAATTCAACAAAACGTTTAAGTATTGTGAGAAGAGACTTGTTTGAATGTGAGGAATTCTGAGAAATATGCATTTATCAATTCACGAAATAACCAGAATTTACATAATAATTATATGCAACCACAAATCTAGTCAAATATTAAATACTGTCAGTGCTATATATATAAATTTATTTTGTAAATAACAACTTTTTGAGTATATTTCATGTTTCTTCGTAAATTTATGACGCTATTTAATATTTACTAATAATAATTTATTTTGAAATAAGAATGTTTCTTATTGAAAGATTTGGGAAATTTCCAATTGTCTGGGAATTTCCTAAGCTCAGACGGATACAGAATTGATGCTTTGAAAAATTTGATTTTCATTTGTAAATTTAAATATTTCCATCCATTCGAGTTACTTTTTTTTCAGACATAAATATTTGTTAACCGTAAAACGGTCTCCGATTCCATTCAGCTCGTTCCTTTAAAATTTACAACTAACATATATTTGAAAACCAGATTCGACATTCCACAATAGTATGTGAAAGCCAAAAAGGAGCAGAGAGCATACCTTTAAAGACGCGCACACGGAAATAATATAAAGTAATTTCAACATGGTTAAATCTAATTCGATACGAGCAGATTTTATTTTATTAATGTGCAAAAAAATATAAAAAGAATGCACGTTATTTTGTTTGTTTTAGCGCCAAATTCGAAATGCTGTATTTTATGATTCCGAGTTTATGTATTTGATGTGGTATTCGCACGGCAGTAAAAGTGGAAAGTTTTTAAAGCGAATTCGCGTGGTATTGAATTAATGCAATCGTATTTCGTGAGCAAATAATCAAACACACCGAAGGAAAAGGGACACGAAGGTGCCGAAAACGTGGTCGGCAATAAAGTGGCGGAGAGCAGGGCAGGACAATAACAAAAAAAGGGTACGACTTTGATCGCAATAAAATGTCCGCCCTTCCGGTTTTGCCTTTATAATGCCGACAAGGAAAGAAACGAAGCCGAAGCACGAAGTCAAACAAGTAGCCGTCGCCTACGTTACACAAGGGCAACTTCGATAAGACACTTAACATGGTCGTGTTTAACTTCAGGTTAAATTATATGCTTTACTAACTGTTCGAGGTTTCATTTCGATCGCATTTTATAAATGAGGAAATTTTCCAACTTTTGATAAGTTGTAAATTTAAGATTCTTTCTAAAACAATCCAATAAATAAATATGTACCACAAATTTATTATGAAAGAGACAGTTAACTATTGAAAATATGTTTCTTTTTTTTCTAAAGATGAAATACAACTGTTATAAAAACTTCGACACACCCATTGTAATTTACTAGTCTGCAGACTATATAGATAATTAAATATAATCCTAATTAAAAAAATAAAATGCGGCCAAATCAATTTTAGTTAATTATTTGAATTAATATAATCTAGAAATGAGTTTGTACTCATGCTATGTTATAATTAAACATATAAAAATAGACATATTTGAATTTAGTTTTAGAAACAATTATTGTCAACGAAAAAATCAGTTAACGATAGAAATTTTATTCAACCAATCACAGATGAATCTATTTGTTGAGACGATTAATAAATTCGTAATAATCTTAATATTTCATTTAATGTAGATTTGCTTTTAATTATGTATAGTTATTCACCGACTCATAAATTCCCAGACTTACAAACAAAATTCTAAAAGCTCTAACTTGTTACCAGGAGATATACAGTGATAAAGAAAATTAACTATCCAAATAAAAAATGATAATTTCTTTAATAAAATATAATATTTTTGGAAGATGTACTAAATAATTGTAATATCTACATTGAAAAGTATTTGTAAGTAAATATTTTGTTTATTTTAATTTATTGTCTCAAATTTATGCAGTCAGCAATACGGAATTTAAAATATATAAAAGTATAAACCATGATAAAGTGTGGTAAGACAAGTATATTTTGAAATTTTTCAAATTCCCCCGACTTACGAACAAATTCAAATTACAAACAACCCTTAGGAATTAGTTCGTAAGTCGGAGGATTCGGTATGATGGTTATATTTTATAAATGTATGATAATAAACAGTCAAGTATATTAACTCACTGTCATTGAACTTACCTAGGTTTTTTTGTACAAAATAGACGTTCGGCAATCCGTCATTTTTCATTAAATGTATTCATAGTATCGCAAGCATCGCAGCTTCAGTTTGGATAGATTTTAATAACATACGAGCGTGACAAAGATGGGTTTCAGTGTCATATCATTTATTTGTTTTTATTTCTCATATTCGCTTTTGACGCTGACAATTGGCTGGAAACGATGGCTGTCGCCTCTCTTTCCCTCAAATGCTGGTGGCTAATTGTCAGTTGCGATGCGTCAACCTGCTTTCATTTGGACTCGGTAACATCGTTTCCCTCTATATATATAAATTTCACTTTTCCACTGCAATGTGTCTATTAATATTTATACTATCAAACGTTACTATATACATGGATGAATCCATAATTCCATATTTTATTGATATGAAATATACGACTATTCCATATTTATTTTCTGGTTTTATTCAGTTCTTATTTAATATTTAATATTTCATAATTAATATTATTAATTTTTAAATAATAGTTTTAAAAAGTTTAGTTTAAAATATATTTAGTAATAAAATGCGTATATAAACATTGAGATATAATATAAAATGTTCAACGAACACAAAACGCAATATTAAGTATAAGAAATAGATTTATTGACAATTAGAAAATATCTATAAATATTAAAAAATCGCATTAACTTGTCGTCTGAATCACAAAATTCGATTAAATTAACATAATCATTAAAAATGCAAATTGGAACTTCTTAGATGAATCCTTTTGGGTAAAGATAATCTTAGAAGTTCCAAGCGATTTACCATCGTATTTTGGTACATGAACAAATAGATTTTGAATTTATTGCTGTAAATCGATACTTTTTAGATTTTTACATTCCTGTTTATTATATGGTTAATATAGTCGAGCCGGTGTTTTGGGGTCTATGCGGAATCGATATTGGGATGATTAGGTATGTAATATTCGGACCCAGTGTGAAATACATTACATTACAAGCGGATTAGTGTACATGGGGCAATGCAAGTCCCCCTCGGTGGTCCTTCTGTTGGTGTAAGTCAATAAATCTGATATATAGCCTGTAGCTCGATATACTCTCTAAGTAGAATATAAATTGAATAGGAATTTATAATCATGCAGATTGTAAGGCCATAGTTTGAGTATTCAGAAATCTAAGATTGTAAAGACGTACGAGTTTAATCTTTTCCAAAATTTCCGGATTTTTACTCGTATAGTGAAACATATTCAAAATACACATAATATTGTAAAGAGNTTCAAATATATCAAAGATTTTTACTCGTATAGTGAAACATATTCAAAAATACACATAATATGTGTACACAAGTTTTAAAAATGATGTAGCAGGCGCGCAATCCGGGACTTCTCTTCTCATCATCACTCGTTATGCGAAACATCGCTCGTTACGCGAGTCATTTTTCTTTCAATTAATTTTGCTCGTTAAACGAAAAGCTTGTTATGCGAAGTGCTCATTAAGCGATATAACTGCAGTTATATCAATGTGAAATACAATAATATTGATTGGTATAATGTAAACATTAATTGTTAGAGATATGTTTAGATGTTGTTATTGGAACTTCATTGTATAAGCATATGCATTTGTGTATTTATGCAGGGGGTGCGAACGGATGAATCACTGATCCTAATTAACGAGCAGATGAATCGAACGTGCGATGCGAGTGCTGAGAGCCAGGTGATTTTGTCCATCTGCTTAATTGTTAAACCTCAAAACTGACCCGTCGCGTTGATGTACAAATCCGTTTGCCCGAGGGGTGGACTGTTAATCCCACACGAAAGTCAAATTGTGTAACCACATCCTCAACGCACAAATCGAACATGGAAGTTGTACTCGCATACCTGCTTTCACAGTGATGTTTAACTCTATGATCGTAGTTGTGTAGCTGCTGCATAGCAAGTGGAAGGGACCACGTGCGTGAGGTCCCTGGGTTTGGACCCTGTCTTCTCCATTTATCCATAAAAAATCAAGGATACTTATTCACGAGAATTCAAGAATACTTATTTCGTTATTAAGTTGCTAAGACTCGTAACTACTGCTTCCCCCCGTGATCATGTATTTAACTGATCTACGACAAACTTCATGCGTCATTACTAGGGTCCCAAACCAAGATTGCGGAGAGGTCTATTACTAGATCTATTTCTAGCTATGTCATTGTTTAATCTGTATATATTTTTATAGCTTTTAAACTGAAGATCTGCTATATATCTATAACGGATGAAACATGATTAATCACATAAATCAATATTAAATTATATGTGATCCACAAACAACCATGAAACTTTAAAATTTTGATATTCTTATTTTCTGTATTACATAAGTAATACATTCGTAATAAAACATTCAAGTTTCCTTTAATGTTTTATAAGCTTTTATAAAAAGCATTTCAGAAAATTTATGATTATTGTAAAAATGATTCCTATGATGTACAATTATACTTATCTTATATGAATTATATGTACAATTGTTTTAATATTTAGTAATTTATCTTGTGCAACTGTAAGAAAGTAGATTTCCACAGATTCAAATTTCAAATGTAGAAGTTTCGTCATGCAGATTTTAATCTACAATATTTGTATCATTGTCATATACCAAAGAATACCTAAGATATTTCTTAAACTTTTAGTTCAAGTTAATTTTTGTTTGAAACTTCATACTATTTTTATGCCCATATATTCGATTGTTGAATCTTTACTTCCAATTGAAGAATCAAGTTACATTTAAAAATTACAATGAGAATTCCTTTTTATTTATAAATATGTTTTTCTTCACAATTTGTGGATTTATATTTTGTAATTTTTTAAAACTTATTTATACTAACTACTAATTCATGATAGCTAGCTTTTGAGGAATTGTAGCATCGTTTCATTGATACTGTTTAGTTTTAGGTGTTGGCAAGGGATGAACACGACCGTCGGCGCCGCAATCGATTCAGGTCTGCTGGTAGCAAATCCTATTTTCCCTTATTCCCTGCCACCGTGCTTTTTCCTTCGTTCCCTTTTACTCGTTTTATTTTATTTATCGCATTTTTTTTTTCTGTGCTCGTCTGTGAAAGCGGAGTAAATTTTAATAAAGCGGAGAATTATGTGTATCGTCCCCCAACGGCGTTATATAATATATAAAGAGCGAGCGTCGCATTCCTCGACAGCGTCTTAAGAATTGCGGGGGCGGCTGATATATACATACATATATATACGTATGTATATATCTACCAGGCAAAAATAATAATTGTATATAACCAACGTTTCCAAAACTACCAGTTTATTATATTATACTCCCTCTATCCGAAAATATGGTATACATTTGCGAAACAATTAAATATAAAAAAAATATTCAATTAATTTAATTATAATAATATGAATACTAAATATAAATAATTTTAGTGTAATCCAAATTTAGTTAAAGTGAGATTTGAACGCTTCTTTTGAACAAATACATTTTGTATACATTTCAGCTAATGGAGGAAGTTTTACCTTATTTATATGAGGCAATTTATTCCACCTGTTAATATAATTGATTTCATAGACGTTTGTAATATTATAAAAACGTTATCAAGAATATTTCTCTTTAATTTATTAAATGCATCTTGAACACATTCAATTATTTATCAATTGTGGTTGAAGAAGCTTCATCTTATAGAGTAAATAAACCTAAATCGAGAACGTTTAAATCGGTATTGGTTGGGGCATAAATTAAATAATCAGTAGAAACGTGTTCTGATTTTTATTTGTTCTTCGTACACTGTAATAGCTGTTGCACAATACCATGACGTTGTTCATCAGTCAATTGTTTCGATTCGGTTTCTATTCTTTGTAAATTCACGTTATTTGGGTTAATATTTTCCATTTTGAAATTACAGCGGTCACTATTTTTCTCAAAAAAAAAAACTAATTTTTGGTCTTGAAATTCCAACTTAACTCAAAAGCAACTACTGTCAAATATGTTATGTTTTCGAAACTCTAGAATTTGTGTGCGAAAAGATTGAGTTTGCCAAATGTCACAGTACCAATAATTAAACTAATCAATTTTATAAAGTCGCGCGCGTTAAATGAATTTAAAGAATTCCTGGAAGATTTAGAAACTGAATATGGCGACGTGGTTTTTAATACCAAAGTACGTCAGCTTAGGTACAATGCTAAAAAGAGTATACAACTTACAAAGCGGAATACAATTGTTCTTGGATATGAAGGGATATGCCTTTCCTCATTTTGGTAATAAAGAATGGAAGTGCGATTTTGTGTTTCTTATCGACATGACTCAGCATCTCAATGATCTTAATGTGGATGTGGATCTTCAAGGCAAAGGACAGTTTATTCACAATTTGGATGATAAAATTCAGGGCTTTGAGCGCAAATTAAAATTGTGGAAACAGCATCTTTTTGCTGAATAATGTGTCTCACTTTCCACATTTAGAAAAAGAAAACGTTAATACTTTTCAAAAATACGCACAATATATAGACATTTCAATTCCAAATGTTCAAAGCTGAGAAGACAGCGGTTTTCATGAAAATGTTTTCCTCGCCATTTAATATCGATGTGGATACAATTCCCGAAGACTTTCAAATGGAAGTGATTGACATGCAGAATAATACCGATTTAAAAAATTTCGGAAGTACGTATGTTTGGGATCAATTATTTTCAACCACGAAATTAATCAAAAATGACCACCGATCAAGACTGAGTGATGTACGATTAGAAAGGTGCGGACGTGTAGCTACCTCATTAATTTCGAAAAAAACAGTGCCAAATTTCCCATTAAAAAATTCAAGTAAATTTGTTTTATTGTTCTTTTCTTGTTTGTTTTCATTTTGCATTAAAATTTGTATATGAAATCTTTACTTTTTTAAAATTTTATATTTTTTTATTCTAATGTTTATTATAAATAAAGTTTTGTAAATTATTAATAAGTGTTACTTTATGGTCGGGCCGCCAAAAAAATTTAAAATTTAAATTGCCCCGTTGATTAAAAACGTTGCTCACCCCCTCACATTTGAAAGAAAATCTTAGATTATCTAGAATCTAAGATTTTCTTTCAAATGTATACCATATTTTCGGACACTCAATCTGTTGTAACACCTGATATATGATAAGGTGCGGATGTAACTGTACTTTAGAAATGTATTATATGATGCGGATTAAATTGACGATATTTCCATGGCGACTCCAGAAAATGCATCGCGTTCCATTTTCGATATTTTCTTTTCGACATTTAAACGGCAGCGCAAATATTGTTGGGATTTCGAAACGCCGCAGAACTATTATATATCGCGCCTGTGCACACACGAAACGCGTCTCAAATATTTACCGATAAATTTTACAACTACCGTTTAATATTAGATGAGCAAATACGTGATTTTTTTTTTCTTTCTTCTCTTTCCTAAAGGAATCTTTCCTCGCTTCATTGCCCTGCGCGAGAACATTTCTCCGCGACGATTCGAAACAGTGATGAAACTTTTATTTTTACCATCCGCAAATATCACGTGACACAGAAATCCATGCAAATAACTGCTGACTTTCGTTGCAACTTTAAGAGTTTCAGAATAATCTTACTTTATTATGTGGTGAAATTAATCTTAATTATATAGCGGATACAGAAAGATATTGAAATTCCATCAAGTATAAATGCTTTGACATGACATTTAAGAATAAAATTATAATAAAATTTTAAAAAAAACTACTGATTGATCATGAAAAAATATATACCCAAAATAAATATTGTTTTAATTAGTTTACCAAATATACAAGCTTAATAATTGAATGATGAAACATTACTGAAAAATCTGTGTTTGTAATATGCATGTTTTGTATATTAAGAAATAAATGTTTCCAACAATATAAATAAGTTTTGAATATAAAGCAATATACTGTAGAATTTCATATAAAATTATTTTGCTGACTTCCGTCTTTTATCTTTTGATACACCAAACACAATTTCATGATGATGGTCCAAACAGGCGCAGGATTATATTTTACTTTCACTTTGATGTACGTTTGTGAAACAAACAGTGACGTTGGATAAATGATATCTTCTAGTAGAATTTATATCTGTCATTGTTAGTAATCGTTTATGTTTCATGAGATTATTCAGATTTTATGTGAATGTTTCCGTTTTGCTAAAATAATCCTAGATCACAAATTTATTAACTAATTTTTTTGAGTAAAAACGTATACAGTATAAAATATAGTAAATTCTTGATCTTGTACATTTCCCTACAACAGTTAAAGTGAATTTCAATGAAAATATAAACGATTGTGGCCAGGAAAGAGCTATTGATTTGTATATGTTATTTGTTGTGTATAAAATGAAGTTTATTTTACAACTAAAACGCGAGTTTATAGCTATATAGGGTTGCTGCAAATTTGCCAGAAATTTTGGAAAAATATATAGTTTCGATATCTGGGAATTATCGTTCGAGACTCGAGAAATTTCGAAAATGAAAATGGCACTAAAAAATAATAAGTTTTATGTGACGAAGACCCGAGGACTATAAATATAGCAGATGAACTTAATGAAAATGTAAAATATTCAATCTCTAACAAAAGGAAAGAAAACCAGCAATTTAGATCTTCTATATAATTCACACAGCTCCATAGAACCAACAAATACGTGAGATGATATTTTCCTTATCAGGAAATTATGCTAAAAAATTAATAAATAGACTTTTAGATCGGTCCTTAAATGCACTCACGTATTTAAATGCATCTATTTGATAAGTATTTAGTTTACTATTGGTTATTTGTGTATTTGTGCAATTTAAAATATAATATAGAATAAATAAATTGGTTATAAATATTTCCCGACTCCGGAGAATTCCCGGGAATTAAAAAAATGTCGAGATTGAGCAAAAATAGTTCTATACTTATCAAAATAATAGATAATTATTATTTATTAGTTATGTTCCTTTAAATATCACTGTAAATAAGTTTTGATCTGATTTTGTATGTTTTGATTTAACGTCCATGCATCCATATACTTCGATATAAGATAATTAAAATGGCATTAAGTTTGATGTTGATGTTCGAGGGGGAAGAAAATTAAACGTTCACGAATAAATCTGCGAATATAGGGGGACGGGATTGGGTTTATTGCACGACCAACAAGTTATATTAGATCGTGGTATTTGTACCCTAACGCAAAAGCCGTCCCCTTTACCAAAATAAAATGCTTTGTAACACAATGAATTTTTATACTAGTATGATCATCTGTAATGTCTAACCTGGACGCGTGATTCGGTGAGTCCTATTCGCATAGCAATCTCCTCCCTCATGAAGATGTCTGGATAGTGTGTCTTTGAGAAGCATCTCTCGAGTTCGTTCAGTTGAGCCGGCGTGAATCGCGTCCTGTGCCGCTTTTGCTTGGCAGGTTTATCTCCGTCGCTGGAGCTGCCGCCGCCGCCTCCACCACCCGTCAGAGCGCCAAGGGGCGGTAAACCCCCGTCGCACAATCCGCTCAGTCTCGGCTGGTCCAGTACCTTCAATTCGCCTCCGTGCCTCTTGATATCCTCCCCGCACATCTCCTTTATTCCTGGAACGCACAGACCAAAACACCCCGAATTCATTCCCCATTAGTTAACACTCTTGCAAATATTTTTTAGATATATTATATCATATATTAATCTTACAAAATTCAACATACATAGATTTAGTTCACCAAATGCTAAAATATATCATATATTCAGAAAATGACATAAATCTGCAACAAATACAATAAACGAAGAAAAACTTGCAATAAATCCTAATTGATATAACATTTTGATAATATGTTTTAGAAAAACTTGGTTTGCTCGAAGTTGTCAACGAGACACTTTTTTCTTAACGACGTCCCTCAAAAAAATAAATCCTAAACATTCGTGTCATTTGTCTTATGTTATGGAACGTCCCTGTATTCTAATAACAAACGAATTTGATAGGAAGCGTTTCTTTGTCTACATAGAACCTACATATATGTCGAAATAGCCCATTTCAGCCATTTTTAATAATTGGAATTATAAATTTATATTGTATTTATGTTTGTTTTATGCACATTCTGATCTTTTATTTAACTAATAGTAATAGTTAAAGTAGGAGTTTCCTAATATTAAGCTATCAAATAATGAACGATATTTACATTTCGTTAATATTTTTTTTAATAGATTCATTGAATGTTTTATTAATGTAAAATTAATGTTAGATAATAAACACTTAATTATTAATTTTATAACTAATTGTAAATGTAATTCTAATAATAATCATCATTTGGTAATTTTAAATATTGAATCTTATAAATAATTAACTAATAAATAAAATAAATCTAGAAAGAAGTCTATCTACATTCAATTTTAAATTACTTTAGTTCAATATTTAAATGGAAAGCTAATTAAGATAATTAAACGGACTGTTTTGTCAATATAATATAGTGCAATATGAATTAATAATAATCTTTATTACAACTGTCACAAAAAAAAAACAAAATTAAACATATTCATTAAGATCCATGGTCTGCCTATGAATTATTATTTTACTATTAATTTAATTGAAGTTTATCAAATTATTTCTTATATTTTTTGGACTGTTGCAACAAACGTTATTATTATATTTTATTGCTAATTGTACTAAATTTGTATTTATTTACAAATTTGATGTGTACTCGGATTTGTATAAATGAAAATATGTAATTCCAGATAGATTCTGATAGAAATGCTATTTGCACATACCTACCATCATCATAATAACTTAGATAATACATCTAAATCTGCTCACATCCACTGAAAACTGAACTTTTAAATATACTAGAAGAATCTGTTATGGACTGCGTTCCCTCTACTGCTAGTTTTAAGTCATTTTCACTGAAACTACGATCCACAATATAAGAATATCGTCGTGATGCACTGATGAGAACTATTCAAGGCATGTCGGGTTTCGAAAAATATCGTAGGAGAGCGGATTATAATTGAGGAAACGTTGTAAATATCACTGGGAACATTTAATCCTGCTGCAGCGGCGTTATTTGAATCGAATGGAATAGATGTTGATGAAGATAGGAGGAAGCTTAAAGTTGAGCTGAGCGTGTGTCGCGAGCGCGAAGCATACTGAAAAGAATCATCGCGTTGGTTGGAAGCAGGTTGGGTGTTGTGGTGTAAATGGTATATGGGTACATGGGTATGTATGGTGGTATTGAGTGAGAGCAGCCACCCTAATTGCATGGCCTACCGGAGCGAGCCTGGAATATTGGCCTAATGAGGGCGAGGCAGCTTCAATTTAGCCCCCCATTTAACATTAGCCTATCGTTGCTGAATCACTAAAGACTTTAGCGTCAATTAACGGCCGGTGCCCCCCACTAACTTACCAACAGATCCCAAATTGTTCAACATCGCCGGTGCCGTCGTTCGTGGCCCCTCAAAGTCGTCGCTGATGACGCGCCGTCGGCCGCACTTCCAAAGGTCTTCCAACTCCTGACGCACTGCACTGTTTATTTAATGAGTACTGATTTGATACTGAATTGTGAATATCTTCTTCATTCCCGGGCCCCGACCCCACCCACGCACAGGACGAAGGGGGCGGTACCCGTCCACCTCCCGTTTGCACCGACCCCGCGTTGGCCTGGCCCCCACCCCTTCTTGGCGAAAGAAGGCGGTGCCCGACCAATCGAAGCGCCATATTTATTTCATGGGCGCGACCGCCCCCTCGCATACCGGCATCTCGCATCCTTCGTGTCCCCTCGCACCACCTCCGCACGCTCTTCCCATGTACGCTTCTTCTTTTTTTTTTCCTTCTTCAACTTTTTTTTATATGCCTTCCTCTACTCCGCTTTTCAATCATAGCCCGACAAAAACATTACAAAACCATTCAAAGCCCGGAATCTTCTTGAAATATAAAATCCGAAGTCTTTGCAGTAGCTGCGCAGAAATTTTTATTGGTCCCTTTGCATGAATTCCCCAAAATTTCCATCGCATTTAATTTCAAAGCTTCATTTTCAATCTCAAATCTCTTCCCAACACCACAAAAAATAACACGAATCAAACTCTATACTAAAATATTACATTAACGTAGATAAATACAATTAAATTTAAATAAATTAATAGGTATATTAATATATTAATAGGTATAAATAATGAACTTTTCTCCATCATTTTTTTCTTAATAGTAACAATAATATAATATTTATTGAAACAGTAAAATTACAAAATAGAAAAAGACTCAATACAATAATATAAATATCATAAATAAAAAATGTCAACTGCTTCAAAGCGCTATTGACCATAGGTCTTTCTGACCTTTTATTCTTATTTTATTTTATTGACGATTTAGCTTTAGGAAAGAAAATCCATAATGCAAATTATTAAAATTCTACTTGAAAAATTGGATATTAATTCTTTGATTTGTCATAAAAATCAAATTTATATAAATTTTAATGACTCTGGAAAGAATTTACCATACATTAAATACAATAAAAAATCATCAGCATGATATAATGATGAGTGATTTATGTATTCACATAATGAAATTAATAACTTCTCATTATAGCCCGCTTTTTATCGATTGTTGTATGCGATTCTTGTTTGACTTTCAATGAGAACAGTTAGTAGGCAAATTAACATGTGTAAATATATGTTGTGAATACTCTTAATTAAACTATTCTACTTTGGCGCTAATTGCGTATAATCAATGGAACAGCGATTTGTGTATATTTGGTAGTAAAATCCGCACCGGAAATTAGTATATTTATTTCATATTTATTTACTTCATTCATTTTCTTTTATAGTTTTAATTTTCAAATATTGAATTAATACATTAATAGAATATTATTTCATCTTTTTTTAACTTTTAAACAGTTCAGCAATCTGACTTATGATATATATGCCTTATGTATTGTTCTCATAATAACACATGGACTTTTACATAATCGCTCTAATGATCAGTAAAATTTAATGAAAGTATATAGTTTTCGTAAACTGGGACCAACTTTGAATAGTTTAGATCAGTGATTCCCAAAGTGGTCTATGACAGCCTACAAGGGGTCTATGACAACCTGCAAGG
>NW_017098641.1:0-47821 GCF_001412225.1 Nicrophorus vespilloides | reverse complement strand
CCAAACATTCAGCTTTCATATGCATCTATTAGCTTCATTCTATCTATTATAGTTTTCGAGAAAATCAATGAAAACACTGCTTTTTCGAACGTTCTAATTTCAATTTTTCAACTTTGAACGCGTATTCCAAAAAAAATTTTGTATTACAGCAATATGGATAAGAGCACAGGAATGTATCTATACTTTAGCAGATATTTGGAAAATTGCTCACTGCTACTAATATTCGCGCCTCCCCTCACAGTTTGGAAAACGCTGCATTAATGTATATATAACCGGTTGCTCTCTTCTCATTTATTCTTCATACAAATTCGATTATTTTATACATTCCTCGTATTTCAATAACTTATCACTTATGATGTAAATTATATTTAATGATATTATTGATTTTATTTTTAGATCATTTATACTCTTCGGTTTGGGAATCGCATTGATCTACACGACCGGAGCTTACACTGGTTTGATCATGTACTCGCAGTACAAGGACTGCGATCCTTTCAATTCCAAGCAAATCCAAGCACATGACCAATTAGTCACCTACTACATCCTGCACGTGGCCAACAACGTTCCAGGCTTCGTCGGACTTTTCATTGCTGGAGTCTTCAGCGCTTCTCTAAGGTAACTTCAATGATTGATCCATCAACAAACTTAATATAAATTATTTTCAGTTCTTTATCAGCGATTATGAATTCGTTAGCTTGCACCATCTACACGGATTTAGTGTCTAGTAAAGTGAGGATATTCTCCCAAAAGAACAGCGAGTTGATTTTGAAGTCCATAGTCGTTGTTATCGGAGTAACAAGCACTGGCTTAGTCTTCGTTATAGAGAGGATGGGAAGCGTTTTACCGGTGATGTTCGGATTCAGCGCAGTTTCAGCTGGTCCAATTTTGGGGCTCTTCTGTTTAGGAATGTTTGTTCCTTTCGCCAACACGAAAGTAATCATTCACTCCTACATAATTTCGTAGCTACATATTTTTTTTTGTATATATTTTCAGGGCGCTTTGTGCGGTATTTTAGGCTCTCTATCAACTATGGTTGTGATTTTTACCGGATCGCAGTATTACAAAATGAGCAAAAACTTGGTGTACGAGACGAAACCTTTATCCACGGAGGGATGCATTCATCCATTCAATGTGACCACCCTCGGGTAATAAAAACAACGGCTATTATCAAAACGTGTTCTATAGTTCTTTGTTCTTTTCAGGCGAGAAACGTTCGGTAACGAAGCGCCGTTTATATTTAGTATATCGCATTATTATAATACGCTAATTGGTGCAGCTCTCGTCTTCTTGATAGGAGTGCCAATTAGTTTGTACTTTAGGAGCGATAATTGCAAAGTGGATAAGAAATTGTTGAGTCCTTTAATACGCGGCATCTATAAACAGGAGGTCGTTGACAAACAGTACACGCTAATTCCCTTGAAGAGAGGCCAAGACAACGTTTGAGCAGTATTTATTTGTACTTATTTATATATGAATATGTATCTTTTTAAAATAAAAAGTTTTTGAATATTTTGAACATATTTATTCCAATTTCATATCGAGAATCTGTAATTTTACATGATCATGAATATTTTAATGCAGAAAACTGAAACAATAGTTGCGATTTTTTTGATTCTAATTATTATTTTTTTTGTAAAGCTATTGAATTTATTTATTATTCTCGTTTAAAGAAAACAATGAATGTAGAAATTTGAAATTTCTCAATTTTATTAAGGATATTTTTAAATTTGCTTAAGAATTTTGACTTTCCTAACTTTAGCGTTAATCCAATTAGATTATTAATTTTTACAAAAGAAATATTGATTTTCTTCACATATGTATCTTTTTGAAATAAAAGTTTTTCAAAACGTTAAAACACAAACATATTTCTTCTAATATCACATTGAAAATTTGCAATTTTACATGATATTTTAATGCAGAAAACTGAAACAATATTTGCAATTATTTTATTCTTTATTTTTTTATTTTTTGGTAATTGGTAAAACAATGGAAATTATTTCTTATTCAATTTTCTTAAGACTTTTCACTTTCCTAACTTTTGTGTTAATCCATAATTGAATAAGTTTTTAAATATTTTGAACATATTTATTCCAATTTCATATTGAGAATCTGTAATTTTACATGCTCATGAATATTTTGATGCAGAAAACTGAAACAATATTTGCAATTTTTTTGATTCTAACTATTTTTTTTTGTAAAGCTATGGAATTTCTTTATTATTCTCGTTTAAAGTAAACAATTAATGTAGAAGTTTGAAATTTCTCAATTTTGTTTAGGATATTTTTCAATTTGCTTAAGAATTTTGACTTTCCTAACTTTAGCGTTAATCCAATTAGATCATCGCCATAATTAGATATAATTATGAGATTTGTATTATTAATTTTTACAAAACAAATATTGCTTTTCTTTACATATGTATCTTTTCGAAATAAAAGTTTTTCAAAATGTTAAAACACAATTTTACATGATATTTTAATGCAGAAAACTGAAACAATATTTACAATTTTTTTGATTCTAAATATCATTTTTTTGGTAATTGGTGAAGCTATGGAATTTCTTTATTTTTCTCGTTTAAAGTAAACAATTTCTGTATTTGTCGATTAATTTTATTAATGATATTTTTCAATTTGCTTAAGAATTTTGACTTTCCTAACTTTAGCGTTAATCCAATTAGATCATCGCCATAATTAGATATAATTATGAGATTTGTATTATTAATTTTTACAAAACAAATATTGCTTTTCTTCACATATGTATCTTTTTGAAATAAAAGTTTTTCGAAACGTTAAAACACAAACATATTTCTTCAAATATCACATTGAAAATTTGCAATTATACATGATATTTTGATGCAGAAAACTGAAACAATATTTGCAATTATTTTATTCTTAATTTGTTTTATTTTTTGGTAATTGGTAAAACAATGGAAATTATTTCTTATTCAATTTTCTTAAGACTTTTCACTTTCCTAACTTTTGTGTTAATCCATAATTGAATAATTTTTTAAATATTTTGAACATATTTATTCCAATTTCATATTGAGAATCTGCAGTTTTACATGATCATGAATATTTTGATGCAGAAAACTGATACAATAGTTGCAATTTTTTTGATTCTAATTATTATTTTTTTTTGGCAAAACTATGGAATTTCTTTATTATTCTCGTTTAAAGTAAACAATTAATGTAGAAGTTTGAAATTTCTCAATTTTATTAAGGATATTTTTCAATTTGCTTAAGAAATTTGACTTTCCTAACTTTAGTGTTAATCCAATGAGATCATCGCCATAATTAGATATAATTATTAGATTTGTATTATTAATTTGTACAAAACAAATATCGCTTTTCTTCACATATGTATCTTTTTGAAATAAAAGTTTTTCAAAATCTTAAAACACAAACATTTTTCTTATATCACATTGAAAATTTGCAATTTTACATGATATTTTAGAAAACTGAAACAATATTTGCAATTATTTTATTCTTAATTTGTTTTTCTTTTTGGTAATTGGTAAAACAATGGAAACTTTTGCGTAGGTTGTTATTAAATTTGAATGATTAAAACTTTTTATAAAAAAAAATATCGCTTATCTTCACATTTGCGTATTTATTCACGTCAACAAGTAGAATAAAATCGAATAACAAATAGAAAATTTATGAAATCATAAAAAGTCACATAAGGAGCTTTTGCTTAATGAACAATATGAATTGTAAGAAAAACGACCATGTTTACTATACTAGTAAAAGTCCGGAAATTTTGGAACGGTTTAAACTCGAGGTTTCACTGTATATGAAATGATTTATTTGAAAAGCAATTAAGGAAATAAATGAGCAAATTTAAATAAAAGTTTATCATGGAAATAAATATTAAAATAAATAATAACCAAAACTTACAAAAAACCACGCTATCGTACTTATGTTAAATAAGTAATGACGATATATAAATAAATGTTTTTGCTTGCTAGTGTTTATAATATTAGGTTTAGTTTGGAGAAAGTATTCGCTGAAAAAAACATAATGGAGAATTCTTCAATGAATTTGCAAGAGCAAGAGCTTTATCGATCTAAGTTCCAATGGCACGACTACGTCCTCTTTGCAATCATGGTGTTAATCAGTGTGTTTCTTGGAATCTACCATGGATATTTCAGCAAGAAGCAGAGCGTCAACGATTACCTAACTGGAAGCAGAAACATGAAAGTGATACCAATTGCATTTTCTCTAACGGCAAGGTGGGTGCTATTATGTTCAGTTGAATCACGTGTTTTATCTTAAAAACTTCTTCAGCTTAGTTTCAGGAGTTAGTATGGTGGCGTTACCAGCGGATATATACATTTTTGGAGCTACAAACATCCTGATTCCCATACTCGTACCAGTGGTTCTGCTCTTCAGTTGCCAATACGTTTTGCCAGTCTTGTATCATCTTAAACTTACTAGTATATACGAATACATAGAGTTAAGATTTGATCAGAGGATGAGGGTCATAGCGTCGTTTCTTTACATCCTCTACATGGTGCCAACTCTTCCAGCTATGCTCTACGTACCAGCACTTGCTTTGTCGCAAGGTTAATCAT
Source organism: Nicrophorus vespilloides (assembly GCF_001412225.1). Lineage (NCBI taxonomy): Eukaryota > Metazoa > Arthropoda > Insecta > Coleoptera > Silphidae > Nicrophorus > Nicrophorus vespilloides. The sequence goes on along the minus strand of NW_017098641.1, from coordinate 43,251 downwards.
CAAGATCATTGGATTTGCTTTATCAAACAAATTTGATTTCTAGGGACCGGCTTCAATGTCCATTATTTCACAGTTTCCATGTCTTTCATATGTATATTTTACACCACAATCGGAGGCTTCAAAGCCGTCATTTCCACGGACACCATACAATTTATATTCATGCTTGTAGCGAATTTGGGTATCATTTTTATGGGCGTTTGGCATTCCGGAGGTTTAACCAACATCTACCAATCCTCGCTAGAATCAGGAAGACTCGACATAGAGTAAAATCAATAAAAATAGAAAGAAAACTTTAAACTAATAAATGCAATTACAGCTTCGACTTGGACCCAACGAAACGCGACACATTTTGGACAATCGGAATTGGTTTTATTACGTATTGGGTACAATACATCGTCACGAATCAAACGTGCATACAAAAGAGTTTCTCTTTACCAACAGTGAAGAAAATGAAGATGTTAGTTAGTACACATGCATTTTGAGAGATTATCTAAAATTCGTATTTCTAGAGCTGTGATGTTGTTCGGTTTTGGATTTTTAATATTTGGATTGGCTAGTGTCGGTTTTGGTTTGATCATATTCGATGAATTCAAGGATTGCGATCCGATTTCCTCCGGGAAAATCCGTAGGCCAGATGAATTGACCACGTTTTATATTTTGAGCGTAACGAAACATTTACCTGGAATAGCGGGGTTGTACATTTCAGGTGTTTTCAGTGGAAGCTTAAGGTAAGAAAAAAATTCATAAAAATTGTTAAATTGAAATCTTTAATTTTCAGTTCCATGTCGGCTTCGATTAACGCGTTATCTTGCACCATTTACAAGGATTTTGTTTCGTTCAATTTAAACGAAGAGTGGAAGAAACACTCTTCAACTTTTATAAGAATAATTAGTGTTATGATTGGATTAATTTCGATTGCTTTGGTCTTCGTTTTGGAAACTTTGGGAAACGTCTATCCAGCAATTATTAGTATGGGATCCATTGCTGCTGGACCAATGTTAGGGCTATTTATTTTAGGATTGTTCACCGTCAGGGCTAATGCTAAGGTAGCTTCAAAACTATGATAATATAGATTTTATAACTAGTATTTCAGGGAGCATTTTATGGTGTCTTTGCTGGATTATTTGCTGTTGCCTTCATCTTCGTGGGTTCCCAATATTACAGAATCAACAAATTTTTGGTATATCCTACAAAGGACTTCAGCACTGAGGGATGTAACTGTACTTTGAGTTATTCTCAACATAATCAAACGCAAGTAATTAAATTTTAATAAACTGAAAAAAAATTACATTTTATTTTCATTCGCAGGTCTACGAATAATTATAATGAATGGGCACCACCTTACATATTTACATTATCGTATCATTACAATACACTAATTGGAACTATTATGACTATTACTATTGGAATGATTATGAGTTACGTGTATAAAGAGGAATTTCCTATAGCTCACAAGGATCATATTAGTCCATTGATTTATTGGATGTTACCAGTGTTAGTATACCAAGAAGACGACGACAAAAAATCACCTGAAAAAAAACACCTATTTTATACTCAATAAATTTATAAAATTGTCAATATTCATTTTCCTATAATTATATTAACATTTAATGAATGGATAAATAATGTTCAGATAGGACTATATCGAAATCCCAACTATATCAAAATCCCGACTATGTCAAAATCCCGACAAGATATTATTGAAATTTCTACAATGTTTCTAAATTATACCAGAGTATAGCCACAACCTACTACATTTTTATCAATATTCATTTTCCTATAATTATATTAACATTTAATGAATGGATAAATAATGTTCAGATAGGACTATATCGAAATCCCGACAAGATATTATTGAAATTTCTACAATAACGTTTCTAAATTATACCAGAATATAGCCACAACCTACTACATTTTTATCAATATTCATTTTCCTATAATTATATTAACATTTAATGAATGGATAAATAATCTTCAGATAGGTCTATATCGAAATCCCGACTATGTCAAAATCCCGACAAGATATTATTGAAATTTCTACAATAACGTTTTTAAATTATACCGGAGTACAGCCACGACCTACTACATTTTTATGGGTACGCGACAAATTGGCGACGGATACTCGAAAAAAGACTTAATGAAGACTAACAAAAAAAAGTATGAATATATTTTATACCGAAATTATGTAATCTCGCTTGTTTTATCGAACATGTCCTGATTACATATGTTGTTGCTTATTATAAATAAGTACTTACTTAGAAATATTCACAAAAAAAGTAGTGTAAATCATGAATATCTGTTCAATAAATTTGCAAGAGCAAGAGCTTCATCGATCAAAGTTCCAATGGCACGACTACATCCTTTTTGCAAGCATGGTGTTAATCAGTGTGTGTCTTGGAATCTATTTCAGGATATTTCAGCAAGAAGCAGAGCGTTAACGATTACTTAACTGGAAGTAGAAAAATGAAAGTGATACCAATTGCTTTTTCTTTGTCGACAAGGTGGATACTATTATTTTTGATTTTGATTGAATTAATGTTAAAAACTTCTTCAGCTTGTTTTCAGGAGTGAGCATGGTTGCATTACCAGCGGATGTATATAATTTTGGAGCTACAATTGTCATGATTCCTATACTAGTACCAGTGGTTCTGCTCTTCTGCTGCCAATACGTTTTACAAGTCTTGTATCATCTTAAGCTCACTTTATATTAATGCTTGTAGCGAATTTGGGTATCATTTCTATGGAAGTGTGGCATTCCGGAGGTTTCAGCAACATCTACGAATCCTCAATAAAATCTGGAAGACTCGACTTAGAGTAAAATCAGTAAATAAAACAGTAAACTTTAAGCTAATAAATGTACTTTCAGTTTCGACTTACACCCGACGAAACGTGACACATTTTGGACGATCGGATTTGGTTTTATGACATATTGGGTGCAATACATGGTCACGAATCAAACGTGCATACAAAAGAGGTTTTCTTTACCAACAGTGAAAAAAATGAAGATGTTAGTTAGTTACAACATATTGTAAGGGATGAATTAAAAATTGTATTTTTAGAGCTGTAATGTTGTTCGGTTTTGGATTTTTAATAATAGGATCAGCTAGTGTCGGTTTTGGTTTGATCATATTCGATGAATTCAAAGATTGCGATCCGATTTCTTCAGGGAAAATCCGTAGACCAGATGAACTATCCACGTTTTATATTTTGAGCGTAACGAAACATTTGCCTGGAATCGCGGGGTTGTACATTTCATGTGTTTTCAGTGGAAGCTTAAGGTATGAAAAATTAAGACAGTTTGAGTTTGTTCAATCTAAATCCACAAATTTCAGTTCCATGTCGGCTGCGATTAACTCGTCTTGCACCATCATCAACGATTTTGTTTCGTTCAATTTAAAAGAAAAGTGGAAGAAGCACTCACCAAGTTTTATAAGACTAATCAGTGTCATGATTGGATTCATTTCTGCTGGACCAATGTTAGGTTTATTTGTTTTAGGATTGTTTACGATAATGGCTAATGCTAAGGTAGCTTCAAAACTATGACAATCCAGATTTTATAACTAGTATTCCAGGGAGCATTTCATGGTGTCTTTGTTGGATTACTAACTGTTACCATTATCTTCGTGGGTTCCCAATATTACAGAATCAACAAATTGTTGGTATATCCTACAAAAGACTTCAGCACTGAAGGATGCAACTGTACTCTGAGCTACTCTCAACAAAATCAATCGCAAGTAATTCAAGTTTAATAAATTGAAATAACTAATTTTCATTTTCAGCTCTATGAATACATATTTACATTATCGTATTATTACAATACACTAATTGGAACTATTATGACTATTACTATTGGAATGATTATGAGTTACTTATATAAAAAGGAATATCATTTAGCTCACAAGGATCATATTAGTCCTTTGATTTATTGTATGCTACCTGAATTAGTATACCAAAGCAACCTTTATAAGACAAATCAATAAAATTTCAGTAAATTATTGAATATTATGTTAATAATTCAAGATTACCAAGAAAATAAGTCTTTAAATAGTTATCATATCACGAATTGTGAATGTGTATGTGGTTACATTTAAAAATTATCTATGTTTTACTAACTGCACTTTCTACTTAATTTTTAGTTATGATATGATGAGCTTTTATAATCTTTTAATTAGCAAACAACTTAAGTTTGGTAAACTGTTGGAAAAACTTTCGTTGCATATTTTAAAATATTTAAAATATGTTTGCAACAATAAATTTACTACAATGTAGCGATAAATTCAAAATGCTTGAAAGGTGATTAAAAGAAGCAAATCTATTTTTATATCAAAACAACAACAAATGTATATATTATATACTGAAAACAGGTAGCCGAGCTTGATTTAAATAAAAAAGCATATCCTGATTACATATATCGTTTTTATCTGTATGTGTTTAGTAAAACATATTACGTTCAGTACGTTGGAGATATTCGTGAATAAGGTGTCTCCAACATGAACAATTGTTCAATGGATTTGCAAGAGCATCAGCTCCAACGATCAACGTTCCAATGGCACGACTACGTCCTCTTCGTGATCATGGTGTTAATCAGTGTGTGTCTTGGAATCTACCATGGATATTTCAGCAAGAAGCAGAGCGTTAACGATTACTTAACTGGAAGCAGAAAAATGAAAGTAATACCAATTGCTTTTTCTTTAACGGCAAGGTGAGTGCTATATTATGTTTGGGAGAATCGCGTATTTAATTTTGAAGACTTCAGCTTGGTTTCAGGAGTGAGCATGGTGGCGTTACCAGCTGATGTTTACAATTTTGGAGCTACAATTGCCCTCATTCCTATACTAGTACCAATGGCTTTACTCTTCTGTTGCCAATACGTTTTACCAGTCTTGTATAATCTTAAGCTGACCAGCATCTACGAATACATAGAGTTGAGATTTGATCATAGGATGAGACTCATATCGTCGTTTCTTTACATCCTCTACATGGTGCCAACTCTTCCAGCTATGCTCTATGTACCAGCACTTTCGTTATCGCAAGGTTTAATAATCAATATCATTGAATATACTATTACAAATTTGATTTCTAGGAACTGGCTTCAGCGTCCATTACTTCACCGTTGCCTTATCTTCGATTTGCATATTCTACACCACAGTCGGAGGCTTCAAAGCCGTCATTTCCACAGACACCTTGCAATTCATATTCATGCTTGGGACAAATTTGGGTATAATGTTTATGGGCGTGTGGCATTCCGGAGGTTTAAACAACATCTACCAATCCTCGCTAGAAACAGGAAGACTCGACTTGGAGTAAAGACAACAAATAAAAAAAACTAAACTTTAAGTAGAAATATTGCAATTTTAGTTTCGACTTGGACCCGACGAAACGTGACACATTTTGGACGATCGGAATTGGTTTTATGACATATTGGATACAAAACATCGTCACGAATCAAACGTGCATGCAAAAGAGTTTCTCTTTACCAACTGTAAAGAAGATGAAGAAGTTGGTTACCAAAATTGCTTTTCAGAGATTAAACTGAAATTCGTATATTTTTTTTAGGGCGGTGATGTTGTTTGGTTTAGGATTTTTCATAATCACATTAGCTAATATTGGTTTCGGTTTAATCATATTCGATGAATTCAAAGATTGCGATCCGATTTCTTCAGGGAAAATCCGTAGACCAGATGAAATTGCCTCGTTTTATATTTTGAGCGTAACGAAACATTTGCCTGGAATCGCGGGGTTGTACATTTCGGGTGTTTTCAGTGGAAGCTTAAGGTAAGAAAAAAATTCATAAAAATTTGTTAAATTGAAATCTTTAATTTTCAGTTCCATGTCGGCTGCGATTAACTCGTTGTCTTGCACTATTTTCAAGGATTTTGTTTCGTTCAATTTAAACGAAAAGTGGAAGAAGCACTCTCCAACTTTTATAAGACTAATCGGTGTTATGATTGGATTAATTTCGATTGTCTTAGTCTTCCTTTTGGAGAATTTGGGAAACGTTTTACCAACAATTGTAAGCATGGGAGGTATCGCTGCAGGACCCATGTTAGGTCTATTTATTTTAGGACTGTTCACCATCACAGCTAATGCTAAGGTAGCTTTAAAACTATTATAATATCGTATTTATAACTAGGATTTCAGGGAGCATTTTATGGTGTCATTTCTGGATTAATTACTGTTGTATTCATCTTCGTGGGATCCCAATATTACAGAGTCAACAAATTTTTGGTATATCCAACAAAGGGCTTCAGCACTGAAGGATGCAACTGTACTTTGAGCAGCTCTCAACAATATCAAACGCTAGTAATTAAATTTTAACAAAATCCGATAACTAATTTTCCTTTGCAGCTCTATGAATGATTTCAATGAATGGACACCACCTTACATATTCACATTATCGTATCATTACAATACACTAATTGGAACTATTGTGACTATTACTATTGGAATGATAATGAGTTACGTATATAAAAAGGAATATCATTTAGCTCACAAAGAACATATTAGTCCTTTGATTTATTGGATTCTACCAGAATTAGTGATCCAAGGAGACGACGACGAAAAGCCAATTGATAATACGATCTTATAATACTCAATTATATAATAGTTTATAATAATCATCGATATATTTATGACTTAATTACAGCAAAATGGAAAAAAAAACACAGCAATAATAAACCCTTGCTACATTTCCCAAATATCCAAGTTTCATATGCATCTTTTATATCCATTCTATCTATCATATTTTCTGTGAAAATCACTAAAACGTGTAAACACTGCTTTTTAGACCGTTAATTTGTCGTAATTTCATAATTAAACACGTTTCATTCACTAAAAACACTAGAATGTGAAGACTGTAAAGCAGTTACTTTTTTTTATAATATCATTTTTGAATAGAAATTACAAACTAAAAGCTGCAGCAATAATTCAATAGTTATTATCCATTCTATCTATTATAGTAGTATTAAAAACGTCCTTGATCTTTGTGTTCAATATTCGCTACCTGTTTTTGTATGTTTTTGATACGAAATATATTATAATTAATTTCACAATAGACACAAATAAATAGATATTATGTATACAATTAACAGAGAAATACGTATTAAAGTTATAATTAATGTCTGGATTTAAAAAAAATGTTATTAATTAATAAATATTTCATCATGCAGCAATCCAAGTTTATAAACTTTTTTACTTAATTCCACAAGTTTAAATTCTCAAGTATTAAGACTATTTTGATATATTTTATTTATTATTAAAATAACTTTATAACTGAAATTAAAACAACTTATTATTTCTTCAGCTGAAAAAATATACAAAAAATTAAAAAATATATTAAAAAAAAACATTAAATTTCAAATTGTGTTATAACAATAGAAATTGATAGTGTTAATACATAAACGAATCTAATTCTGGACTATTTAATTAGAATAAAAACAAATTTTGAATATTCTTACTGCGAGTATGTGATTAAAGTTATATAAACTACAATCGTATAAATCAATGCGATTCCCATTTTGGAAATTTATACATTATAAATAATGGTAATCATCGATGAATACAAAACAAATTGTTAAATATATTTATGACATAATTAAAAGTAATAATGATCTATAATGAGATAACAATAAAAGAAGAGAGGTAGTGGTTATATATATAAAGATTTGAGAATAAACTATTTAGTACATAATAAGATTCAAGAGAAGAAAATACTAATAAGTATAGAATTATTACATGAACAAAAATAGAAGGTATGTGCACTTATTATTGTTTTAGTAATTCTATATTGATCATTATATTAAGGGTACTACCTGCTTGGTGTATATATGCTGCAACATAACTGTCTGTAACGGCTTTCTTGTCTCTTCTCATTTTCGTGTGTCTTAATACCTCGGACTCATTATACTGTAAGAAACCTTTGTATCTCTGTAGTGTAACTATCCATGGTTTACCCAAATAAACATACAATCGAGAATCTCCCAAATATAATTAAAATCGTGTGTAGAGTGTGATGCAAGGAAATATAAGTTTAATATACCGTAAATTAAAATTTGTCTGAAATGTAAATTACGGAAAAATAAACTACTAATTATGTAAATATTAAATTTTGCTCGGTTTAACTATCCATTATCAACACTGCGTATCATGTGTTTGTGCAGATATTGAGTTCATTTTTAGTTAAAGGTTTTTTTTTTCAATTTGTTTTTCGCCTTTAACCGCAATGGACGAGCACGGAGGTGCACCGAATTCCGTGTACTTCAAATGGAGCGATTACATCCTGATCATCCTGATGATGCTTGGCAGTTTATCCATCGGGATTTATTATGGATACTTTGCGAAACATCAATCCGTCGATCAGTACCTCAGGGGTAGCAGAAACATGAAGCTTATCCCAATCGCAATGTCGATGTCTGCAAGGTGAGCTAATTCATCGAGAGTTTCATCTCGTTAAAGTTTATTAATTTTAGCATAATTTCGGGTATTTCTTTCATTGCTATACCCGCCGACATTTACAAATTTGGAGCCACGATATTTATATCGCCGTTTATTGTACAATTTAGCATATGTTTCATGAGCTTCTACATTTATCCTGTTCTCTACAATCTCAATTTGACGAGCATTTACGAGTACATGGAGATGCGATTCGATAAAAGGGTTCGATTATTAACATCGTTCTTGTACGCAATGGGAATGCTCTCTTTCTTAACGATAAGCATTTACGCGCCAGCTTTAATCATTTCTAGAGGTAAATCAATTAAATTCTTTAAAATTTATTTACTTTAACAAAAATAAAAACAATAATTGAAACAGGAACTTCGATTAATATCCATTATTTCTCTGTGACAATCGCAACAATTTGCATCTTTTACACAACAATTGGTGGATTGAAGGCTGTGATCTGGACGGATGCTCTGCAATTGTTGTTCATGGTTGGCACAATCATAGGAATTGCAGTCATGGGATTCACAGATGTCGGATTCGCTGAAGTTTTCAATGCTGCTTCCAAAAGCGGCAGATTGGACATAGAGTAATATATATTTGTTTTGAATATGAATTATCAGTAATTGAACATTTTCAGTTTCGACCCGGATCCAACGAAACGCGACACTTTCTGGACGATTTCTCTGGGCTATAGTTTCTACTGGACGCAATACTTAATTACGAATCAACATTGCATACAGAAGGCTTTCTGTTTATCAGATGTGAAGAAAATACAGAAGTATTTGTTATAAACAATGCAGAAATGAGTTAACTTGCAAATTATTACTCTTTTTGTAGAGCTATGACCATTTTTGGAGTGGTGTACTTTCTCTTCATGGAATCGCTCATTCTGTTCGGTTTAATCATTTACGCAAAATTCCAACATTGCGATCCAGTGAAGTCCGGGGAAATCCATGTTCACGATCAAATTGCCATACATTACATTCTATACGTTACCGAAAATATACCAGGAATCGCAGGATTTTTCATAGTCGGGATTTGCAGTGCGAGCTTCAGGTAACAATAATTCTTAAATTAAGTTAGCTTCTTTTTAAAGATTATTTATTAACATTTCAGTTCATTATCTGCGGGTTTAAATTCTCTCTCGTGCACAATCTATAAGGATTTCGTATCTTCCTTTCTGACAAAAGATGTTTTGGAGAAGCGATCTTCTGTAATTATCAAATCTATCGTAATCTTCATTGGTATTTTATTGATGGCTTTAGTTGTCGCCGTGGAGAAGGCAGGAAGTATTATGTCCAGTTTGGTGGGTATCGGATCTTTATTCGCAGGTCCGATGATGGGTTTATTCATCTTAGGAATGTTCACCGTAAAAGCTAAAGCTAAAGTATGAAAACTACTAACTGATTCCTAACATTTAATTTGGTTACATTCATTATAGGGGGCATTTTATGGAGTTCTGATAACAATGGGAATATTGATTTGGATATTTGTGGTAGCTCAGTACTATCAACAGCTTGGTTACATTCGTTTCAAGCAGAAGGAATTATTAATCGACGGATGCGAAATAATTACCAATACAACCGAAAATATAAGGCAAACATATAAATGATTTTATTTTTGTAGATAATTAGTTTAAATTGCTGTTTCCAGTTTGTCGATCGATGATTATGAACCTTCTTACGTATACCGGATTACTTTTTATTATTACATCATAATTGGAACAATCCTCACCGTCATCACCGGTTTAGGTTTCAGCTACTTATCGAAGGATAAATCTAATTTACCAAGGAAAGAGTTGATCAGTCCTTTGGTCCATTGGATGTTCAAACATGATCCTGCAGAACCGACAGTTTACCAATCCATCGAATTAATTAATGCTGTCAGAGAGGATTAAATAAAAATGTTCATAAATATAGAAATAATTACTATACTTAAATGCAAATGTAATGTTGTAACTTATCTTCGTTTCTTAAGTAATCATTAACGGTTTACTAGAATAATTTTTAATTGGTTTTATTATCAGTAATGTTCCAAATAACGAGAATACGGTTTTTCTTTGAAAAGTTTTAGTGAAACGTTTACATGAACTACTTCTTCAGTTATTCTCAATTGAACCCTTTAAAAATATAATACAATAGGAAATATAAGGGTAAAACTACTTGATAGTATTCGTTGAATTGGAATGTAAGAATACACTAGTATTTTTTAATTGCATTTTTATTCTTCATTGTTAATATAATTTTCTTTTAAAAAAAATAATAATAAACAAAAAATGGCAACAAGTGTTCGAAAAAGTTGATTTCATAAAGAAATATACCACCGGGGAACGCATGGTAAAATAAAATAATAAAATCCAAACGGGAGAATAGTAGTGCGACTGCTATCCCATTCATATTTTCTCTATAGTTAATAAATTACAATAAACACTGAATAATACAAAATATTATAAACATTAAAATATTAGGTACAGTCACTGGCATATAATATAATATATTACCCAAAAAGTACATTATTTTAAGTAAGTATGAATCTACTGCGAGCTGAGGAATTTCTTGATGGCATCGGTATCCCTGGCCAGCCAGGATGCGTTCAACCTGATCGTCTCTACTGCCTGCTGGACGGTTCTCTCCGTACCAGGCGACTTGTGCTCCTTAAAGAATGTCTCCACCTCCCTGGCCATCTCTTCAGTAGCAAAGCTCTCTGTCGTGAACTTCACCAATCTGGCCAAAAGGAATCCACCTTGGTATCTGTCAATGAGCACCTTCCAGTTATCTTTGAAGAATTGCCAGGACAATTCCCTTCCGACTCTGGTCATAGCAACAGACATGATCACGAACACGGTGTCCTGTGAGCGCACTTCTTCCTAAAAATACAAACAAAAATAAATTAATACCAAACACTTGACCATATGGTTTTAATATAGTGCTGGTAAACAACACAGTAATATTGATAATTAGATAACGGATATGAAGTACTTACAGACATGGCGAATTCAAGCACTTTCGATAAAAGCGCAACATCTTTGGTAGCACCGAGCGCTCTGCTAATTCTATCCTTTTCTTCGTGCAAATCGGAAGAACGGTACAATTTCAACATTGTATCGTAGGTGTCCTTGTCACCGGCCCTAAGCACAGCTTTGTAGCAAGCGCTGCGCAAATCGGCCTGCAGATTTGGCCCGTTGCTGATGTGCTGCTCAAATTTCTTCTTAGCTTCGGCGACTGTGTCTTCATCGTCGAGCCAAGCCAATCTTCCAAGAACCAATCCTCTGAGCAAAGTATCCAAATGCGTCTCATTTGCTAAAGGATTCCATCCCAAACGCTTTGATATTCTGCTCAACAAGTTCTTTTCGTACTGAAATTATAAATTTCACCGTTAATAAAGTTATGATTGAAAATGCAATTTGTTATTAATATATTTACTTTTCTAAAGGCTTCATCGCAATCGGTGTGTGAAAGCAACACGCCCAACTTAGTAAGTACATTACTAATCGAGGACCAAACGGTGTAGTTCTCTTCAGCTTCGAAGGCGTTCATGAGCTTAAGTACTTCGATGGTACTTGTGTGACCAGCTTGGACCATGGCGAAAAGCTCGTCCAACAGTCCCAAACGATCAAGAGGAGGTAGACTGCGGTCGCGGATTGCAGGTACAAGACGTTCGAGCATGTCGGTGGGATATTGTGTTCTATAGTAGCCGATGGTTCCTGGATTAACTTTGATCCAATCGTTCGGACCAACGTCAGGTACAAATATTTCTCCGGTTTTGGTTTTCAATACGGTACTGGCAGATTCTTTGCCCGGATTTTTAGAGGTAGATACAGAAATGGGGATCATCCAGACGTACTCTTCGGATGGTTGGACGCCGTCCGCGCAGTACTTGCTCTGCTCGAGACTCAAGATGCAACCTTTGCCGTCTCCGGATGGCTTGCTCGAGATTTTCACAACTGGGAATCCCATTTGCTTGGTCCAGGTGGACATGACATCACCAACCGGCTTCTTGCTGGCTTCCTCCAGGGCTGCCCAAAGATCTTCGGTGAAGGTGTTCTTGTACTGATGGCGAGTCAAATACAGATTCATTCCCTTGCGGAAATCCTCGTCGCCGATGTAATAATGCAACATGCGGATGACAGAAGCTCCCTTGTTGTAACTGATATCGTCGAAAATCTCATCGATCTCCGATGGATGTCCGACAGGCACTTCGATGGGATGGGAGTTCTTCAGGCAATCCAATTCTAAAGCTCTGATGTAGATGTCGTTCACGAATTGGGTCCAGATATCGTATTCTGGGAACAAATGGTTCACGCAGAGGAATTCCACGAAGGAAGCGTAACCTTCGTTCAACCACAGATGGGTCCACCATTCCATGGTTACCAGGTTTCCAAACCATTGGTGAGCCAACTCGTGTCCGACCACCAAAGCGATCCACTGCTTTCGCACGGCCGACGTATTTTGGGGATCGACCAACAGGCAAGTTTCCCTATACAAATAATATAAAAGAAATAAGAATGTGGCTGCTTAAAGGAATACTTTCTAAACTAAAGCAATTGAAATGGATGAAGCGCAGCATTATCATATTTTAATAATTTATTTGCATTGAATAAGCAAACATTAATATTCATCAGGTTTTGCAAGAATTTCAATTTGAATTTCACGTACCAGGATTTTGACTTGAACAACAATCGACGCGATTATAAATATCTCTCGCTGTTTATTTTAGCTTTCAGCACGATTGATAAGAGAAAGCACTCGAGTTATCATTGATGTTACGATAATTAAACTTGAAGTGCTCAACTGGTGCAAATATTGTGTCGGATTTATATTGATAGTAGGAAATGGATAGAGTGCAAATATAGAGTAGGTGGATAAGTAATGTACGATTATTGGATATGAATTAAAGACCTCATCACCTGGTGTAGCGCGCGATATGTGCAATGCCGCATATTTATAATATGTTGAGTTGGCGAAGGAATAAGAGAAATGGTTGGCGCAATTTTCCAGTACAACGAGCAGGTTTATTATTTTTCCCGTGTTGGTGTTTGCGCGAGGAAATTCGATTGCACAACAACGCCACAATGAAATGCAACCAAACCGCTTTAATGTTATTATTAATTTATGAAACAATTTCAAATATTCGCCTTTCTGTTATTTGCCATTGAGGAATCGTGGGAATGAAAGTTTGATATCCTTTTTTTCCCCCATTGCGCTTACCTGTAAGTGACCAGGCCCCAGTTTTCCATGGCGCCAGCGCTAAAGTCGGCGATCGCGATAAGATCGATTTTGGGAAGAGGATAGGCGATGTTGAAGTAGTCCTTGTAGTAAGGCAACACCTTGGTGGCTACCTCGAGTGCGAACTGACCCTGCTCCTTCTTTCCTTTCGGGGTGTAAACGCGGACGAGCACTCCGTCGGAGGATTTATCCTCGACGTAATCGTACTCCCCGACGACGACTGCCACCAGGTACGTGGACATGATGGGCGTCGTCTCGAAATCGTACTTGATCAGATCACCAACGCTTTTGGTCGCCTTCACCGGCATATTGGAAAGCGCCACAAGCTTAGGCGGTACGACGAGAGCTATATCAAAGGTGGCTTTACATGCGGGCTCATCCCAACATGGGAAGCATCTCCTTGCATCTGTGGACTCGAATTGCGTAACAGCAGCGTACTGCTCCACACCAATCTCGTTCACGTACTTGCTGCGGTATAAGCCTTTCATTTTATCATTGATTTCCCCATTAAATTTAACATTAAGGTTGTAACTGCCGACCGCCAATGGTTTATTGAATGTGAATTCTGCAGTTTCATCTTCCGCCGAGACATTCACTTTGCTGGGTTCTTGTCCATCGCTCAAATTCACAGCTTTTATTTCTAAGTCTAAGGCGTTAAGTACAATCCTGTTCGTTTCCTTCACAACCTGCAATCAGTAACAAAAAAAACAAGAAAATTAGTAAAACAACACTATAGAAAAAAAAAACAAAACTAACTCCACTTTATGAACCATCTAACTGTCTTAATAAATAATTAATTATCTTAAGATGCAAATGATACGCTCTTCATATCTTCAATTTATCGCCTATTAAAATTAACATTTTATAGCTGTTATATTCATGCACTCCTATAAAACGCTCCTCAGCAAATTCGTAAATCTATGCGTAGTGAAAGATGGAAATGTTTCTATCTGAGAGTGAAAGAGAGAGAGAGAGTTTAATGAAATAATTTTCACGATCCTCATTTGAATATGATTTACCGTAAATTGTTTGCGTTACGAGAAGCCGTTCAATCCAGTTGGTTGATATGTATATGTACACATGTGCATGCACACAATGTAATAATGCCGCATTAATCACGTTGCATTACTGTGAAATATGGACGACTTACGCAACGCACACTTCAACATTACAACCATCATCATCAACAACAGCCGCATATGATGCATTGTTCGCATCCTTGAGCGGATTAAAAGTGTGCCGCCAAATTAGATCCTCATAAACAATTTTCCATTTTCTCGAATGCTGCACGAACACTCTCTCATTGCGTTATGCAATCGTACAAGAGCGCTATTTAAGTTCTAAAACACACGGTAATGATGCACGCCAATTACCTCACGTAATTGGGTTTCTTGGATCATCAGTTCGTAATTTAATTAAGAAGTTCAGAGTATCACTACTACGGATTCATTCATCTTAATTACATACTAATCCATTTAAGCTAATACAAAACTAAAATATAATTTAAAGGCTCATTTTCAAACAATAACTATAGTAGTAGAATTAATGATAATAATAGTCAATATCAATTTTCTTATCTTTATGTTACAATTTCCGTCCTCTAGAAACATGTCATGTTTTTGGCTTCAAATCCTTATCAGTACAAAACAAATTTAAGCTAAAACGCATTTAAACTCACGTGAATAAAATAAACGTTACAAAATGTAAGAAACAGTTTTCAATTGAAACGATTCAACGAAAAAGTGAGGTATTTAGTGCTTCATTCGAAACGGTAAAAATCAAAGTAAACCAGGAAAAATACGGCTACATTCGATTGTTCCCCATATTAATATGAACGTTATGCGTTAGTTATTTAATATATTGGTATTCAAGTCGACTTTCCTGATTTTAAATGTTCCGATTTTTATGTTCCTAACAAATTTGGGCATTTTTCGTTTGGATAAGGATCCAAACGGTTTCGTGAATAGCATATTCCAATTATAATTATTTATACATTCACAGCACGAGCCGCAGCAGCAGCTCATTAATTAATTTCGTAACAGATTTTCGATGGCAGCGAACACAGGTTTATATACAATAAACGTCGCGGAAATTGTGTTTCCTTAGTAGTTATGCACTTGTTAATACTGTGCGTACCATTTAGTAAGGACAATAAAAATAGAAAAGACAATTCAAGCGAGTTACAGTGTAGGAATGTGTTTGCAAAGAAACTTGATCCGAATCAAGTATTGTTACTGGATCACAGCTTAAGTTGGGTGGTCCAACACAATTCCCGCTAAATCATGAATAATTTAAACACATTTATAGCGGCGCAAAAACAAGCAGCGAACAAGATTGTAAATATATTTTATCCGAGAACAACTTCCTGTGGCGATTATCCTTTTTCTATTTAGAATGGTCACACTTGCAGCAGATAGAGCAGCATTGTATGCAAATAGCGCGTTTACAATAATTAATTTAATTTATATATAAAAATGTATATGTTTCTACGATTGCCAATGAGAAAGTGCTACGGAGATTTATATTTGTTGCTGTCTCAAACAACAAATGAAACAAAGAAAGAAGAAAAAAACAACGTCTCTGGTTGAAGAGTTCTATTGGAGGTGCCCGATCTGAGGGACAGAGAAAGAAAGAAGAAGAAAAAAAGAAGGCGGAAAATAAACAAATAATAAAAATCATGGCGGCTATTTACAAATGAATAAATGAATATTTATTATATTTACGGATAATGCAATAGCGGCAACTCGATCGTAAGCTTTCCCCTCGACATAAGACTATAACCACCGTTGGATTTCTACTAGTTTTCATCATCGTAACTCCAATGGGACAAGTTTACTAATAATTCACTCCATTCACCAAGCGCATATTAATTCAATCTTCTTAATATGCACACATTCACTACTAATTAATACATATATTCAAGCAATCTTCCAACTAATATATTTATATTTTTATCCATCCAAATTCAGTTTTTAAACAATTTATCCTACATTATCTTAAATATCTATAAATTGGACTAAGTTTTAACTAGAAATTCTTTACTATTGGGTATAGCAAATGGGACAAGTCAACCCAATACTTATTGGATGCATTATACAATCACATCAATAATGTATTACCAACATACTGTACAGGTATAATTAATAAACATCTTAATTCTCTCGTTGTGTAAATATTTTCCCGCGGTTTCCGAGAATCGACCCATACACAACTTTCAAAAATGTATTACAAAATTAATTGTATTAAGATTTTATCCGTTACTAAATGTTAATATCACAAACGTAAAACGTCACAAATTATTTCATAATGTTAATATAGGGTGTCCCAAAATTAATGGAAGATTTGAATTTGCTACCATTTGTGCAGTAAAGTATTGGCAACCCCAAAAAATAAACAATTTAACAGCTGAGAGATTAGGGTTAGTAAAAATGGGGTGTTGAATGGATTATTGAGCTTCAACAAGTGGATGCTGATTTTTCGAGCAAAATCATCATAAGCGATGAAGCATATTTTCACCTTGATGGCTTTGTTAATCGCCAAAATTGCCGCATTTTGGGACACCCTTTATAACAATTTCTAAGAAGAATTTATAGTTATAAATGCGAATATATATTAACTACTTTTTACATAATTACGTATTTAAAAAAAAACAAAAAAAACTTATCTAATTTCATTACATATTACTATTGAGTGTTCTAATGAGAAGACTTCTGCAAAAGTTGATTCAAATAAATGAAAGAACTAAAAAAAAAGAAGTTTTCTTGAATGATAGTCAAATTAAGTAACGACAGGAATAAGTAATAGTCTTTTATCAATATTATAATCGTAACACAAATCCAATTAATTCTTGTTCTTGATAAACAAATCTACAGTTGATATCTGATGTACTATTTAAGTAAATAAATATATACCAGTTCTTAAGAACAAGTTAATAATCGATCAAATCAATCTCTCCGCTGATTTTTTTTTTAATTTAAAATTAAACGGTTAAATACAAAATAATAATAATAAAAAAAAATCTCGTGTTTAAATGGACCAGAAGATTGTCGCTGTTGGACCGTGAAAAAGATTATCTTATAAATGCAACTCCTCCGTGTAGTACACTTTCTACATGTCAGACATCTGGCTCGTCAGAGAACGCATTAAAATGTATATCAATACATGGCGAGGTGTCAGGTGGATCTTTACCCACTCAATTGAATAAGCGATGATATAATAATAATAACGCAGAGTCGGCGGGCGGCGTGTCGCATGGGCATGTAACTGCCAGACAAGAGAATAACCATGACTTAATCATTAGCCTGTCGTGTACATGGTAATACTCAAATATAGCTAATTAAAATCTGAGCGCATCGATCGTCTCGCGGTTAAATAATTTACAATGCAACATACATAGCGTGTTTTCAACGTCACTCTGTTATATAATTTCAAGTCAAATATTATGTCCAGCAAACTATTAAAACTACAATAATGTTCCATTGTTACTCTTTGTATTTTTCATGACAAATTACAATGTTTGTATTGGATTTAGAAACAATATAAAGTGGTTACCATAATATTTAATCTATAGAGAGAAAAAAACTGCATGGTTTTGATATAATGCAATAAAGATAACCGAAGTACTTGGTATATTAAATTAAAGCATTGTGTTTGGATAGCTTTGTGGCGATGATTGGGCTTTATGAAAACGTATGGTGTTGTGCCAATGAAAGGCAATAGACGGAGAGAAACAACACGCCAAGTGGATAATTGATTGATATTGAGTAGGTTTATTGAATGCGAGGCAATAAAGTTTGCCCCGGTGCTTTTAATTAGAATCGCCTATAATGTGTATTATTATAATTGCTTTATTATTAGAATCGAATGCGATTTGAATAAATGTTTATTTCAGTAATGTCTTGGTAGCCGTCGTAATGGACGACGACGGTGAATTATGCGAATCCGCGGGTATATAAATAATATTGGAGCCGCACAATCGACTCTTAAATTACATTTTATGCAAAAGTTATGATCGTTATTCAAGAAACTGCCGCCGCACGCCACACGGCCGGGCTTGCCTTTTATTGTATTACACTTGCACCAATATCGATTTGCAATAGGCGATAACTTATTGGCATTGGCAACAAATGGAAGGAACTGCAACTAACCGCAACATCCAGATTGTATAATAAACTTGATACAGATATGAATTATTTCACACTTCGATAATTAAATTTCAACTGAAGATACATCATATAATCTCAGAATTTATTATTCAATTTAATAGTTTACAATGATCAACAATTAATTTAATATTGTAAACTAAACTAAAATTATTATATAGTAAATTGTATTATATAATAATTTGGAAATCATTAAAAAGATACAATTGTGGATGGAATTGTGGATCTAATACTAAATAATCTCTCGAATATTGAAGATCAATGAATACGATGTTAAAATTGTTGAGGGTTGAAAAATGAGACATCATATATTCTCAGAATTTATTATTGAATTTAATAGTTTACTATGATCAGCAATTAATTTAATATTGTTTGTTATCTTCATATTAATATATTCTCTATTACAAATTAAAATTATTATATAATAAATTGTATTATATAATAATTTGGAAATCATTAAAAAGATACAATTGTGGATGGAATTGTGGATCTATTACTAAATAATCTCTCGAATATTGAAGATCAATAAAGATCATGTTAAAATTGCTGAGGGTTGAAAAATGAGACGCTATGATCGGTATAATTATACCATAAACGTAATGAAAGGTAGATGTGTATGATCTCACATGATAAATATTGCAAGCGAACAATGCTATGATGTAATGTGAAATGATGAATGATGTATCTTGTTAAGTTGAGGAAATTATAATATTCCATGAAAAAAAAAGTCAAACTGAAAATAAACTCTATGTATCGAATTTTAACAAAGTTTTCAAACATAAATCCTAAGAAAAATAATTGTGTTTCAGACAAATTACTAAAATTTTTCTGTTGTTGAAATTATTTAAAAATAAAAAACGAAGTTTTCAAGAAAATATAAATTATACATAATTATTATGTAAATATAAGCAAATTTCTTAAAAATAGTTATGTAAATACCAATAAGAATAAGTAAATAAAAGTAATGATTACATTGTATATGTAGTTAGTATCACGTTTAACAATTGCATTATGTTGCAATTACTTATAAAAAAAAAAAGAAACAGTATTTGCTGAAAAGAACTGGGTAAATAGTAAAGAACAGAAAAACATTTTTTTATGGACGAGGAGTAAAGTCTGTCGTTATATAACACGGATACCGTGATTGCGGATCGTTAGTCATTAAATGCTTTCCTATTAGAACGTTGATTTGCTCCAAAGCCGTAATTTTCAAATAACAATAAACGCTTTTATTGCTACCTGCCATTTGTGGATCTACACCTAACTACCGCCTGCTATTTTACTCGGCCGCCGTACATGCGGGCAAAAGCACATGAACCTCTTACATAAATGGGATTTATAAACTACATAACGCGTATTTTATGTCCCAAAACGACAAGACATTATCATTTCACGATCGCAATTCGAAAAGTAATTGACCGTTGTTGATACAGTAGTTTTTTTTTAATAACATTGCACGTCATGTTAGTAAATAAACTTAAGTTAACTTTATAGGTTTACTGCTGTCTACATTTTACCAAATGCAATTACAATTAAAAATCAAATAACTTATAAATATAAATTTACGCAAATACAAGTAATGCATCTACTTGAGTATAGGTTATTATAAAATGTATCATGACTACTTCGACAAGTAGTATTATTATTATTACTGGTTACATTTGATTTGCGCGAATGCATGCAGATTGTGAAAAGTATTATTGCGACTACTCAATGGAATGATAAGTAATGTTAAAAGTATTGACATTAGAATGGCAAATGAAAGGATTGTCTGCATCAATCATCAGTTGGAAACGGAGAAACGGCGTGTAATTGGTAATACTAAATTTGATGTGCAATTACATTTGCAGCGACCGGATTCCAAAGATCGATCGAGAAATAATAAAAAAAATTGCTGGAGAACAGAAAGAAACTGTACGTATCCATATAAGAAAAAAAAATAAGTTCCGGAATTAATAATAGTAATTACATACATTTCGCAATGCGAAAAAGCAAAAGGAAACATTCCATTAGTATAAATAAATCATTGGGTTTATTGGATTTGTTTTGTGTACGTGTGCACTGAATCCAGTGCAAAAGTGGGTAGTTTCTAATGCAATGTAAATATATTGTTTATTTATAATGTAAGAGGTGTTTTTATTTCGTATAATAACTGGTCGCACGGAGGATAAGAAGGAAATAAACAGAAACATGTGCGGCATTAGCATCTTTAATAGTTGATAGTGAGCCTAATAAATATTCATATGTTTGTATAATGCACGGAGATAGACTAATTGCATTTGCAGACATGTTCATTATACGACAGGCGTTACAATTTTACACCTCAAAGCATCTTTCTTCGCTCACAATTGATATTTCCAATTAACATTTCGCGAGTCGTGTAAACGCCAGTAATACCTAATAATCTCACGTGTAAGTGCCTTCATTAAATTGTCTAATCCCGCACGGCTTATAGTAATAAACTATAGCACAAAGTGCAAAGAGATAAAATAACATAATTAAAAAAATAGAAAAGAAAAGCGCTTCTCCTGCATAAACATTCTAAAAATAAATTTGAAAACAAAACGAGCGTAATAATATTCGCCATTGTTCTCTGTCGTTATTGAATTAGCGAATTCCTGTGTGCGAAATGCCAATGTCGAAGAATAATACATTTTCATGTCATCGTTTCTCCGCGCTGCGACAATAGTTTCGGTGTTTAAAATTCGGAAGGAAAAGAAAACAGAAACGCACTTCTGCAGGATTGAGGTCACGGGAGCAAAGACTTTAAGAGATCTGCTTCTGCCTCTGGCCGGCAGAAAGAAGAAACAGTAAGAAAAATATAAAAAATATAAAATAAAAAGTGTTCACCTTTATCTCACTTTTGCGACGAGTTGAATGTCCTTTGCGGGCGATGGGAGTGTACCAGAAATTGGATGGTAATTAAATTAATTCACTCCAATTTTCTTACATTTTATTATTGTTTTCCCCGACTCGCGGATTCTGTTTCCTTTTGGGACGCGTAGGCCCAGCGGCGCACAGAGTCTTTAGCTTTAACCACAGCCTAGGTGTTCTGTAATAAACGCCGCAATAGCCAATCCCAACCTCTGATTTCAATAATTTATTCGTAGCCTCAACAATCATTGTTCTGCACAAGAAATGTAATAAGTGACTAAGTTTTTTCATAATAAATTATCTAAAATATTTGCTTTTTTTAACCGATAATTTTGATTATTATTTTAAGCAATTTTACTATATTAGTATCAAACTTTGTAGTTTCAATGTAAAACTCTTATAAAGGGTGTCCCAAAATTAACACAAGATTTGAACTAAATAGAAAATACAGTTTTTAGTCTTCAGATTTTATTGACTCATAAACTGTGTTTTCTATTTAATTCAAATCTTGTTAATATTGGGACACCCTTTATGAACTGAAAAAAGTAAGTATTAAATATGAATTCCAATTAGTGAATGTTCATTCAAAAGTTTTAAGAAGAAAATCTAAAATTAAATTAATATTTAAAACAGGTTGATTGAAGTAAAAATATTTATAAATTTGAAAAAGTATACTTAAGAAGAAAAATATTTATACAAAGTTTGCAGAGGAATGAAAAAGTCTAAATGTGTCAACTGAAAATAGTAATTACATCCTTACATTCCATGATTTATGTCATTATTCTGTGCTTATTATTCTTCAGTTTATTTTTCTAAATTTGAAATGTCAATTCATTTTAACGTCACGATTTTATTCGACCGTTGCTGGACATTTGCAACAACACACAAAAACGAAAGAACTTATGGTAAAGTTATGTAAGTATTAATAGGAACGCAAGAAGTCACGAACGTGTGCCGTTCATAATTTTCAGTAGCTCACGACGAGAGTATTACAGCAATTCAGTTTTTCCCATTTACCATAGAATTATTGACTCGCACGGCTCGCCATCATATAAATCAAATATGCAATGGACTTGTACATGTAGCACGATTAAAATCGAACGTCAATATGATTGATTTATGGGCTCTAATTACGAGATTCGAGTCAATCAATCGACGGCTCCATACATATACTATACATTCGGTGAAACCAATAAACTATTAATTATGTATAACAAAAGAATGAAAGAAATGCGCCACGACAATGTTGCCTGCATCTTGCGTTCAATAATGGAAATCCTCATTGATAACGTTCCTTTTATGTATTTCGAAAAACCTGTTCATAAGCTCGAGCAGGCACTTTACGATAGGATTGAAATAGTCGTTTCGTTAAGTGAGGTATAAACTGTTACCCTTCACGAGGGTGGTCGTCTATGGTCAGTCCTTAAAATTAGTATCCTAAAAGGACAATTCCAGTAAACGGATACTAACGAAGAAGATAAATTCAATATCGAAGTGATCAGAAGAGAACCTTTGAAAAGAATAAATCAATATAGACGTTATTAATATTGGCATCATTAAATTGTATTGTATCATCGCGCACCTACTAAAAGGTAGGCATAACGTGCATTCCGCACGCCTTAATTTTATTTATTACGTGAATTATGCACATTTATGTATATTTATGCCGAGATAAGATAAACTTTACATGTTCGTAGCGTGTAGTTTGTGTACATTGTATTTTCGTGCCCGGAGGCTGCGAATCGATTCCGAAATGTCGTTTCAGCATCTTGATTGATCGCATCTCTTATATCACATACACATTCATTCTCGATTCACAAATATTTCAACTAATTATCCTACATTTTCTAACGTTATTTCAAGAATGCATTAGCGCAAATCAATTATGTTAATACTGCCATAAATTAAAAGCAAATTATTCAAAAGATTCCTCAATCACATCGCATAATTGCAAAGTGTTGGTTGCATTGTTACAAGAAAATGCAGAAGATTCTAAAATTTAAATTGAAACAATTTGTATCAAGGAAAATTTAATATAAATTGATGGAAATTGAAAAATATAGATTTTTATATACGTTTATATTTAAAGTAATTAGCAATAAATTAAACGAACAACGTATGTATTTATGCCTTAATTATCGTTTATCCTGCATCAATTAAAAGTCAATTATAAAATTCCTGTTGCATACACTTTGTATATCATTTACGACAGAACAATTGGAAATCAGTCTGTAATGCATCGATTCTTCAGATCACTTAAACTTTCTTTTAGTAAAGGCTAAAAAAATTGAAAGTAGAGTTCCAATTTAATTAAATTGGCGTAGTTTAATAGCGAATTTATGTTAATTCTGATCTAATCTTAAACACGTGCGCCCGTATATAGAAATGTTTTAAATATAAACGGTCCGTTATCAAAGTAATCGTTTGTTTAACACCAATTTGCTTAAATGATTTTCCAATTAAAACGTGAAAAAAATCAAGTTTAATTTAGAAATTTGTAAACTCATTGTATCTAATTGTAGCAGAAGTACACTTTGATCTGTTATTTCTCTTCTGTACGTGCCAAGTCTGCCAAAACAATGATTGCACAAAATAATTCAATTTATATTTTTCAAAATAGAAACAATACTTGTTCATTCACAATAATAAAAAAAAATAAAATGCAAGTAAAAGTGAGTGCGTTATGTAGTTTCAATTCCAACATAATTCAATCACTCGTGCACTTTTATACTGGTTGTTTAGGAAAACCTTTCTATATTCATGTACGTGCTTGGAAACTAGTTTTTTTTTGCGTACAAAAGCATCCAATGAATTTTATGACGGCGACTGCAATAAATTTTAAAACTCGAAAAGTTTTGCCGTTTCTTTATTTTTAATTCCACTTGTACAATTAAAACGGAAAAGAAAACGTATTTATGGACGCATTTAAACGGACGGTAAGTAAAATCATTGCTGTAACCAACCAAGTCGAGTCGAGTCGCTTGACAAAAATGGAAATACACTTTTAGATAACCCAAATTCTCCGCTCGAAGAAATTTTAAAAGAAACCAAACAACAACGAGTCACGAGTCAAGATTCCCCGAAATCATTTAATTAAAGGTTATGGATGGATCTTTAAATCTCTAATCGTTATTTTATTCCGTTTTATTAAAATATTATTCATATTTTATGATTTTCTAAATTTATTTTATCCTCAAGCTACAAAAGTAACTCTAACACCTACACTAAATATATTGAAACCAATCAAATAAATCTATTGAATAAAAAAAATTGAGATTTGTCTATTAAATTAATGAGGTGAATAATATTGAAAGAAAATTGGTCAAGTTTGGGTCAATATTATAAATTAAAAGAGTTTGCGAAACGCGAGGTTCAACGAACCATCGCCTCACGATCTGACCCAAATTCGAATGATTTTTGTTTTCGACTCATTATGCGGACTTAATGAGCCGAGTTCTGTCTTTTGTGTTCCATTCATTCCTTTAATAATAGATGAGATTCGATCGAAGCACACACACACAACACATGCAGCTTTCCACCATCAATTACGAATATAGGTTTGTGTAAATCTGTGATAACCTTTTCACCCGATACGAAGTTTGCTATCATTATTTTACCATACAACATACGATTCTCTTCTCATTGGCACATAGATATATCTATTAAAACACACCATATTTCCATGATATACAATTTCATTCTTGAATACGCGCATTTCTTGTTTTATATAAAATAAGTCATATTTAGGTAATTTACCACAACTCCACTTTATGTAAATTATAAATAATAAAGGAAATCATGCGGCAAAGGGGTTGTGAATACACGAAACGGACAGGAAATTCATGCAGTGAATCATCCCCAACTGTTTCAGTGCATAATTTACAACCCCTTTTATCGAACCACGAAAACGTATTCCTGACATGAAGAACACTTTGTTAAAAATCAATATTCAATAACTAATAAATTATAATAATAAAGAAACCTTTACATAATATAAACAAATTAACACAAATTATAATACAAGCTAGAAGGATATTAGTACAAAAAAACACTCAATTAACGAAAGAAAATAAGTTTCTAATATGTGAAGATGGAATTAGGTTTATTCTATCTACAAAACTTAAAAAATACAAAAATCAAGATGCCAGAGAAATAATCACAAAGAAATACAAGTAGAGATTTACATATAAATGTATAAATACAATAGTTAACTAATTGGATAAAAATACAAACATAAACAGGAAATGTTAATTAACAAAGATGAATTTTCTAAAAATCAATTATTTTGAAATAGACGTGTAAATCCACAATAAATCATTTAGTCTCAGTAATTATTTATACATTAGCCTAATGCAAATGTATAAGAAAAAAAACTGGGTAGAGATATGCATATTCGTTTTTCAAGTATGGGACATGTGACCTGATTTATGCATACGATTTTCAATGTAAATCGTTGCGTTGTGTATGTTTTCTTTTTAAATAATCATTCCATAAATTATTTCAGCTTTTGCTTTGGCGAAACTGAAATAAATGCCATCAATATTTCTATTAATTAATACGAATAAACAACATTTAGTACAACATTCTCAGTAGGCGGATTAATCAATAATGTAAACGTGAGAATTGCGTTTAGTTAAAATGTATTTAAATGAAATTTCAATATAAACTGATAATTTTAATTATTGTTTAAAAACGGAAATAATTTGAAATTTTCTAATCATTTCCAATGATTATAACTTAAAGAAACGTTTTAGTAATAATTTAAGCACAAAGAAACAATGACTATTGTTAATTATTAATTATTGAAATTTAAATGATGTTATTTAAATGCATTCAATGTTTACAAAGTTAACGAAGTATTTAACTAATAATGTAAGCAAATGATTATCGTTTGAAATTGGTAGTTGTAATTATTGATTGTTTGCAGTTCGAAAACGAAATGAACCGGTGCAGAGGAAATCCACGATTCAGTTTGCAATTTCCACAAATTAGCTGTAAACACGTTTGGGAAAACGTCGAGTGCTGTGTGTGCACAGGGATCGATCGACACACGTCGAATTCGGAATGCGTTTTACGTGGTCACTTAATAGTCAGAGGATGTATTAGAAACGTAAACGCGATTTTATGTGCGCCGATGATTGTTACTGCCTCACGCTAATGAACAGAAGATTTATTTATCGTCATCAATTAGTCTGCAGTCAGCAGTAAACCTTGTCTATTTCTATTTCTCTCTGTCTCTCACTTCAAAGCATTAATTGGTTTACAGTAAACCGCGTGGCCCCCTCTGGGCCCCATCCACGATGACAACACGATTTGCATATTTGCAAATGCTATTTCTCTATTAATTAATTATTTATTTATTTATTTTTTCTCTCTCTCTCTATGTCGACATACATTAAATGTAAATATTACCATTATACCGTTCAATTACGACTGCAACGAGACTAATAATGTGATGTACAAGCATTTCTCGATTTTTTTTACAACATTAAATATACACTATTCAAATACAAACATAAATGCTAAATTAATTTACAATAATGTTTATATCAATATTAACTCAAGAAATAACCTAATAATTATAACAGAATTAATATTGGAATACTATTTGAAAACAAATATATAAAATATAATAATCATCTGACATTTTTCCAAGCTATAATTTCAGTTTAAAAATAAAATAAAAACCACTTTTTTACATAACATAAACTTCTTATTTAAGTTTACTGAACATCGGGATTTCCGTAACTATTGACATCTAAATTATTATTAAAATGTTTAATCAATTCCAAACGGAAAGTAATAAACTAATTTATAGTAAGCTACAAATCATACTAAAATTATTTTGTAAAAATGCAAAAAGTCAATGTGATACTTCTTCCTCTTGCACACTTTTCTCATACAGCCATTCTTATTTGGTTTAATTCAATAAGAATACAAGTACTGTGGAACCTCGCATAACGAGTAAAATGAATTGTAAGAAAATGGTTCGCTTAACGAGCCACGTTTCGAATAACGAGTGACGATGAGAAGAGAAGTCTCGGATTGCGAGCCTGTTACCTCATTTTTAATACTTGTATACACATATTATGTGTATTTTTGAATATGTTTCACTATACGAGTTAAAATCCGAAAATTTTGGAACGGATTAAGCGAAGTTCCACAATATTTCTATTTAAAAATTGCAGTAATTCACTTAATAACAACAGTCAAAATGTAGTTTCTCATTTTCTACACTTTTATCTCACATATAATGTGTATTATTAACACTTGTTTAAATGTATAAACTGTTTCATTCAATTAGATGCAATAAACGTTAACAGATCTTAATATTAATGACTTGCTTCCGTGTCTATTATTTAGAACGATCAATTTAGTTATGAAAAGCATTTAGTAAACATTAATATTTATTTAAACTGAAGCTAAACTAAAAAATATTAGTAAATGCAAAATGTGTATCTTAATAGCAGCAGCAGGTCGTATTTCATCATATACGAATTAGTCAATTAACACTTCCTTTATAAGCCTTATTTTATTTTGACTGCATCCGTTTATTTGTAGATCGTATCTCTTTCAGCACTGATTTATATGGACTATCTATGGTAATGCATACAAAATATTCCTTTCAAATTTATGGACGTGTAATAAATTTGAAATATTTGTATTGTCAGTATATATTATAAATGGTGTTATTAGTTAATATTTATTAGTACTATAAAATAAAATTAAATAAATCACTACTGGTATTTGAATTTTGCATGTAAAATTTAAGTAATCAATTTCTGTAATTACTCTCTTAGAATGTGCTTCAATCTATATGTGAAAAACGTCTTTAATTTGATTAATTCTGTATACTATGTTCAAAGTGATAAATTTAGTGTTTTTTTTTATTAAGATTTACTTGAAAACAGCACGAGATGAAAAATAATAATAATAAGTAAAAGCAATGTGTTTTCATTTTTGTTTCGAATGAATAGAAGAAGTTTGGATGGGGAGAAAAGAGCCATTCAAAAAACATTGTACACAATAAATCTTAATAAGCACCCTACAGATTCATCCATTATGCATGGCAGAAGATCGATAGCCAGTTAGGAGGAGGCTACACATTTCGAACATGTTCATTAAAAAATCATAGGTGGTAATGATTTATATTTGTTTCAAGTTGTAGATGTGGAAAACTCAATAGAGTAAATACAAGCATGATGTACATCATTTTCAGAAGAAACATAATTAAATAATAGAAATAAATAAATCTCACAGCGAATTGATATTCTTGTGATTGAAGTTCTGGAAAATCTATAATAGTTTGAATAGATGGAAATTGAAGCATAAATAGGGAATAAAACAATAATTGTAGCTCAAAACTGAAGTAATTTAAAAATAAACCACAAAAAGGAGTGTCTTCATTTTAGAGAATTTCTTGAAAAGAAAAAAAAGTTAAAAGTAAATTTAGAAGACTAAAAGAAATGATTATTGAAATAATTCTTAAAAATGATTAATTTTATACAGAAATGTAAACAGACTAAGAATGATCAATAACCGTATTTTTATTATTGTTGTGGGTAAAGAGTAAACGCGTTTTTTTATAGATTTTTGGTTGATGGCAATTTATACAAACAGAGTAACAAATAGAAATTGTTTGTATCGATTGAAGATGTTCTGGACAGAAGGGAACTTTTCGATCCATACTCGTGAGTTTTATATTTTTCGTTGGATACAATTTGCGGTTGCGGGTGTTGGACGTTCGTGTCGAGTGCAGTCGTTTGTATTGATTGAAGGAGTGAATCGTGAGGTGAGTCTCGGCACTCGCCATACGACGATTTCTGACCTAATTCTGCTGCATTTTTGGGAAAGGCTGAGTATGTGTGTGTTTGAGTATGTGTGCGGGGGGATCATGACTTGGCACGATGGTATGGAAAGTTTTTCGGGCGATGATAGCAGTCGCGGCGAACGGAGTGCGGCCTGCCTGCCTCTCGACACTACAGTGTACATGTGAATATGTGTGATAAGGAGGAGTATGTAACGAGTATAATAACGGGCGTATGTGGAGAAATAAGGATGAGGAGGGTGGTCTTGTAGTAGTGTGTTGATGGATCCTACCTCAATTTTTATGGAGACATCTCCTACGAAAGTGAGCGATTTCAGGTCGGGCGTGATGGATAGCTGGTAGTGAAGCGGCTTCACGGCGTTCGGAAGGCGCTCGAAAGGCTTTGCTTCAGGCATTTTCACTTTCTCGGTGAGAGACGTTGAGTACGTTCTTCTGCACGGCTCCTCTGGTACGTGGGTCGTCGTCGTCGGCTGTAACTGCAATCGCCGCCCTACTAACACTGACACGGCAACCGACTGAACCACTGCCGCTCCGCTCCGATTATAAACTCTACGTAGAGGGGCAGGACGGTCCAATAACGGTAGTAGCACGCCGTTCTTCCCGCTTGCCGATACACCACCCAACTGCCGCTGCCGTTGCAACTGCCTTTGCCTTTGCCAATGCAACTGCAACCGTTGATGAACCTTACCCTCGATGGATAACACCTCGCGTCTCCAAACAGACGTCCTTAAACCAATACCTCCAACAGATCTTCCTATTCCTGTATCACCACAACTAACAGCAGCAGCTCTTCCAATTCCTCTACAACCTCCAGCAGCAGCAGCCCTTCCGAAACTCAAAAACATTTGTTTTTGTTTATGACATACACAGCCTCGCAACCACGTGCTCACTTGATGCCGACGATGAAGATCATTCCCCACTGACAGTGACAACTTGTGATCAATTCAAATCAAATGATCGAAATACTACCTCGAAACGAAGACAAATTAAATGTTTACATAGAGCGACTCACTTTCTCTTTCCTTCCAAATATACATACATATAATGCACGCATGTAGCGATTTTAAAAATAAACTAAACCGTTTACATGCACATGCCGCGCGCTCTATCAATAGGCCTCCTTACGTAATCCTCGTCAATTTCTCTGTTAGGGTGACGACTCCGCATCTGAAAGCATGCATTCTTCGTCTGTGTTTGGCATAGAAGATACATTCGTTGGAAACGGGTTCGAAGTTCTCGTTCGTTCCCTCATGGAAAATTTACAGTTAGTCCGAAAGACGTGAAGGCGGCAGCGAATCGATCGCATTTTCCCGATTTCAGGAGATGCAACTTCACACCTCTACCAGAGACGTATTCAGTAATAATTTACAAATTGAATTATTCAAATACGGAAAATACCAACCTTATATCACATTATCACATAAGATGAGTCTAATAAATAAATACTACTTCGTCTTATTAATCTAACAACAACTAAATTCTTAATTAGTACGAATCAAAAACAATTAAGGTATTCCAAAGCCCTTTGGATTAAGAACAATCTAGTAATATATAACCAACGCCAACTCATATAAATAGATACAACTAAAAATGTTTATGGTTAATAAATTGTTGCATACTCGATTTTTGTGGTTGAAAATCACAATTTGAAACAATACTAAAGATACTTGTGGTTAATAAACACCTTTTAATGATTATAGTCAATTTAAATGCTTCAAATCAATCAAATATGAAGCATTCTTGAAGCATTTAAATTCAAATCATTAAAATACTTCAATTTAGGAATCTTGTAAAGATGAAGTAACATGTTATTAGAGAAGAAACCATTTTAAGAGCACATAAAAAGCTGAAAACACGAAACTTGAAGCCATTTGCTCACAATTGTGCTTATACTTTTGTCATCGTTTGTGGTCATAATCAGAAATAATAATTTTAGAGTAACTTTAATTGAATGTTACAAATATTTAAACAAAATCTATTCTGATAAAAATCAACATATCTTAGAACAAGATGTAGTCATTTGTTCTCATATAAAACACACTTTAGATTTAAACATGACAAAAATAACGCAATCAGGACATGAATTCGGAGTAAAGGTATAGGAGTATCGATGAGAGTGTTTAAGCTTGCTCCCATTTGTTTATATTAAAGTCTATCGAACTGGGATCACGGTAGAGATTCCTTTATGCTGATGTATATATTTATATAATGTCTCTAGTTCGTTAATACACTATATTAATAATAACAATTATAATAATAATGGTTGGACATGTTTTTCCATCATGTCAAATGAATTTCCAATGAATGAAACAAATGTTCTAATTTTCTTATTGAAGAATAGGACCTGAAACACTACCCTGTTGAACATCAGTTTTTAATGGATACAAGTTCTTAAATATGTCATGAACTTGATTTGGAACAACTAACAAGTATAATTGGAAAACATCTAAGAAATAACTGCTTTGTCTTGTATCAATTTAACAATTCTATTAAATTAGTCAATCATACCAAATTGTCTTAATACTAATAAAATGAAATTGAAGTAAATTTCTAATAATTATTTGATTTTTCTATATGAAATTTGGAATTATAGATGGATCTAGGAATTAATGGTTTAAATACCAACCTTATATCCTTCAATTCCATAATTAAACAAAATCAGCCTAATAAATAAATACTACTTCGTCTTATTAATCTAACCACAACTAAATCCTTAATTAGTATAATAATCAAAAACAATTAAGGTATTCCAAAGCCCTTTGGATTAAGAACAATCTAATAATATATACCCAACGCCAACTTATATAAATAGATACAACTAAAAATGTTTATGGTTAATAAATTGTTGGATACTCAATTTTTGTGGTTGAAAATCACAATTTGAACCAATACTAAAGATACTTGTGGTTAATAAACACCTTTTCATAATTATAGTCAATTTAAATGCTTCAAATCATTAAAATACTTCAATTTAGGAATCCTGTAAAGAAGAGTAACCATGTTATTAGAGAAGAAATCATTTCAAGAGCATATAAAAATCGGAAACCACAAAACTTGCTCATAATTGTATTTTATTAAAAGTATTGTCATCGTTTGTGTTCGTAATCAGAAATAATAATTTTAGAGTAACTTTAATGGAATGTTACAAATATTTATATAAAATCTATTCTGATAAAAATCAACATATCTTAGAATAATTTGTAGTCATTTGTTTTCATATAAAACACATTTTAGATTTAAACATGACAAAAATAACGCAATCACAAATCATTGGCATTTATTATAAACATAAATCTGAAGAATTAATGAGCAATTACGATAAGAAATTGTAATGCGTAAGAAACTATTAATATTAACATTAGTATATTTATTTATATTAATAGAGATATGTAAAGGATACACTGACTGTAATTTTATACTCGTATTATTTGTGATTTACGCATCAAAACTTAGTGAAAGTAAAATGAAATGTTAAATCTAAAAAAAAAAGAATGCAGTTCCTTTCGATTTTAACGTAAATCTCTAAATGCGAGGACATATTATATATTAATTATGTAAATTATAATTAACGATATGAGGAATTAAATTACTATCATTATATAACATAAATATAATAATTAACGGTAAAATATACTAATTAATATTGAATTTAACACTTCTGGTCAAAGAAATATGAAAATAATTTATTTCATTTTAAGATCAAACGCAATGATTTAAAGTTCATACAACGAATTCACATGGTATCAATGAAAACGTAGAAATATGAAACGCATTTAACTGCATAGATTACGTGCGCTTTCTTAAGGTCAAACAAAATTGGAAAAATACAAGAAGAAAGAGAAAAAAACGCGCAAAACATAAAAAAAAATATGTGGTTACGAAATGCAACTTTTATGGATTTACTTTTTACACGCGGAGAGTGAGAGAAAAATAAAAACAGATACACACACAAATGAGCAAAACTAGTTATAGAAAGTGAAAGAATGTTTGTGAGTGTGTGTGTATCGTATATTAGTTTATATCGATAATAAAAAATCGTCACTTCCTTCATAAGTCACCTCATTTGATAATGTAAATTTACGTGCGGACATTTACCACTTACATAAGAGTTGATTGAAAGAGAGAGACTGCGAGGAAAAGAAGTGGAAGGATTAAAAAAAAGTGTGTGTGTGTGTTGTGTTGTGCAGGAAACAAAACGCGTACAGTTCCCCGTTATCCGTAATTAATGCGAAAATGGGTACAATAAAATATGGTTGAACTTTCAATCCCGGTGCTATATGGAAACGCAATCGAATTCAACGTAACGAAGGACTCCCAACACAATGGCGTTAATTGGACAATCTATTCTTTGCTGAACAAAACAACTTTATAACGTGTTCAACAATTGTTGGAAAAGTTATATAATAATCATATTTTTGTTGTAAACGTAGATTATTAGGTATTTCAGTTTCAGATTTATGATTCCGATTATTTGGACAATGGTGTTTTCCTTTACTTTTGGATGAAAATTTCAGTATAATCTTCAGTTCAGTAACAGAACATTGTCGTGTCCCAGGGATGGAATTCTGGACACCGTGGAATATTGTCTGGTGTTGTCGTTGTGGAGTCTCAATAGTTGGGAATTTAATGAAATTCGTTTGATTTTACATAACTTTATTCGTTACTTGGTCGATTTAAGATTTATTTGAGACTATGCTAATCATATTAAGATTCTTATAAGACTATGTTTATCTTATTAAGGTTTTACTGAGATTCTATCAGTCTTTGAAGGTTTACTGTGATGATAATACGGGATGAGAGTTATGATTGGGAGTAGGGCTTTGTATATTTTGATGATTAAGTGGTGGCTTTGTTTATTATAAGACCTGGACAAAATCCAATGCATTTGTTTATATGAAAAAGATGATCGATTACGATTGTACATGTAACGATCATTGTGTGTTTATAATAAGGACTTGAACTGGGATCACGGTAGAGATTACTTTATGCTGATGTATATGTTTATATAATAATGCGACTAAGAGACGCCGCAAATGTCTCTAGTTCGTTAATACACTATATTAATAATAAAAATTATAATAATAATGGTTGGCCATGATTTTCCATTATGTCAAATGAATTTACAATGAATGAAACAAATGTTCGAATTTTGTTATTGAATAATAGGACCTGAAACACTACCCTGTGGAACATCAGTTTTTAATGGATACAAGTTCTTAAATATGTCCTGCATTTGATTTGGAACAACTAACAAGTATAATTGGAAAACATCTAAGAAATAACTGCTTTCTCTTGTATCAATTTAACAATTGTATTAAATTATTTAATCATACCAAATTGTCTTTAAATTAAATTTACTAGTTTACGACCAAAATTTAATAGTTCTCTATGAAATTGAAGTAAATTTCTAATAATTATTTGATTTTGTTGTATGAAATTTGGAATTATAGTAGGATCTAGGAATTAATGGATGTAATAAATAGTAAAAGGAAGAGTGAATTAAAGAGTTGATCATGTTGTATATCGTGTTTATTTCTTTATATATATGTATCGAAGATGTATATATAAATCTACAAAAAATATGTAATATACTTTTTACACATAGGCAACCAAACATAGTCCTAAGAATTGCGTTTACATACGGAACGTCGCTTCCGCCATTCCAGCGGTTACAAAACAAATTAATAATTGATGATAAACGAATCAAGTTTTTCGTTTGTTTCGTTCAATATCGATGATAAAGAGATTCGCTGCGTTGAATAAATAAATATATAGCGCATATCAAAATATCATTGTTTTTTGTTACATCTCAGTTCATCATCGATTAATTTAATATTATATAAAAAAATTAGAAGAAAAGAATATCAATTAAGGATCATAAAAGGAACACATATACAAACACATTTATTACTTAGTAATATTTCTGATAATTAAGTATAATTATCTTAATTAATATAAACAATTATAACTATGTACAATGCAACATGGTACAGTGATTTACGTACACCATTTTTTTTTTAATTATTATTATTCCTTGGTATTTTCTTCGCTCCTTCAAATTTATTTCTTCTACTTCTTCCATCTTCTCTCTTACCTATTTTTTTTTTTTGCAATAAATACATATTTATTTCACCTTCATCATAGTATAATATATATATAATTATAATATATTCATTCTTTCTTTTTTTTTGTTTGTTTTTAGTTTGTTTTCCAATTGAATGTGTAACAACTCCTCTTTATCACATTAACATCCGCCAGAACTTGCGAGGATGGACGAGCCGATGCCGTTCCGTCTCTTCCTAAACACACTCTGGCTTTGATTGATCTTTGTATCGACAAAGTTAAAAAAGAGATACTTATTTATATAAATAAAATCAATGAACAATATAGTTATATTTATATATAATAATAATTTCAATAATTTAAAGAAAAAACAACACTAAATAGAAAACAATACAAAAAAAAACGAGAAAGGTGAAACGGAATATATAGATTATATACGAATAATAATTAAATCGATGCGAAAAGAAAACACGTCTGGAAGCGTGCTCAAGAGATTTATCCCATTTGTAATTCTCGTTTTATCCTTCTTTCTTTCTTTCTTCATCATCAACTTTTCTGTGTTTGTTTTCTTAAACATATTTATCTCGGTGATTTTCATATACGCTAAATTCTAGAACAGGACGCATAATTTCAAGTAAATTGGACGTACCATAGGAGGGGTGCATTGCCGCATACCTTAGTGCCGAAGACTAAACGCTACTCTGATTACGAATCCTATATATATATTGTTTTTTTTATACAGATTAAAAGATGGTGTTCTAGAGCTCACAGCATTTCTCTATAACGTAAGTTCATGTCTCTCGTAAAACTAAAATCCGAAAAAAAAATTTGCCTGAAACTATCTCGTTTACCAATCAACCTTTCATAATTAAACATCAATTCTGATTTTTCGTTTAGGCCTACCGCAATTATTACAATATATTTAATAGTCTATATCATCATTAATTTTTCCTCACGGATTACTCTTCCACTACACCACTTTTTTTTATTATTTTAATCAATTTTTTTTACCAACGAAATAATAACCAGAAAAAGAAAAACAATTCTCTCAACAAAGTTGATAACAAAATAATAATAATAATAGTATGATTACGGTTAAAAATAATAAAGAAACAATGCTGTCTGAATATTATACACACTATGCTGAGATTACGCTATATAATAATGCTCAAGCTGTTGCCCTTTTGGCACATTAGAACGATTTGCATCGATGCTGGGAGGGCTATGGAAATTCAAGATGTAAACAAAAAAAATCACAAATTTCGATGTAGCCATGTCCGAAAAACAACTGAAATAATAAACATTTCCATCCTAGCAACGACTATGATTACTATCAGATTCAATACTAAAATAATAACATTAAACATAATAAGAAATAAAAAGAATATTCCTCGTTAGAGCGAAGGAAAAACTAAATTACAAGTATTATACAATTTTCAATGAAAAAATGGTAAATAATATAGACATAGTTGATTATACAATAAGGTTGAATCTGACAATATAAGATATTTTTTTTTATATATATATTATATGCACCACTAATGAAAAGGAAACAAATTATAAACGAAACAAAAAAAATAATGTACATACTTCTTTCCCAAGTCAGGCAGAACAGAGTTTGATGAAAATATTATGCATTATTCAAGCACCTTAAGCTCTATACATGTCTGGTTTTTTTCTTCTTCTTGTATATGCAATATATTTATATAGATGTATATAAAATGTAAAAATTAATTGAACCGAAACGAATGCTATCATCATCATCAATCAATCAATCAACGATTGAGGTGCAAACACTATAAATGCAAACAAATTATAATTATAATAATGATTACGATAAAATTCCTCTACAAACAATAACTAGTTGTGCTGGCTGGATTACCAGCCTCAGTCCACTGCGCCATGCAGTGTTTACAGCCCATGTGACCAGAGACTTAGCTAGTCTTAGTTTTTTTTTTTTAAATAGTATAATTGAGCACCATGGAAGGAATGGATCTATGTGTGTGTGTTCATATTTTTTTTTATCAGTGTGTGTTTTCTTTTTTTTTTCTTTTATTTTACGTTTTACAATTTGCGTGTACTTTATTTTTGTTTTTTCCTTTTTATATATATAAAAAATTCTTCTCCTTAATTACGTGGATTTCTAATTTTTTTTTTCCCTCTCGTTTTCATTTCGTCGAAAGTCGTTTAAGTTCTCACTAAAAAAAAACAATAAACACTATTGTTCAATAATAGGACGAAGATGCCAAAATAGACGTGCAGCACTCGGAAAGACGACAAAAATTGAAGGAAAAATCATAATAATAGTAAACAATTTAAAAATAAAAAACAAACGATTCCTGTCCATGAGCGAAGAAA
Source organism: Nicrophorus vespilloides (assembly GCF_001412225.1). Lineage (NCBI taxonomy): Eukaryota > Metazoa > Arthropoda > Insecta > Coleoptera > Silphidae > Nicrophorus > Nicrophorus vespilloides. The sequence goes on along the minus strand of NW_017098641.1, from coordinate 5,299 downwards.
AACAAAATGAGACACTTTCTTGTTATTTTCCAAATCTCGATTTCGATATATATAAAAATCCATCGATAAAGGGAAGAAAAACAGAAACATTTCCATTATGTGATAATAATAATTAATAAAAAGTAGAAACAATAAATGTAAAGAGGAAAAAAAAAACAGTTACGTCCGTGCTGGAAACTCTCGAAACATTCCTACAGTTTTTGTTGTTGTTGTTCTTGTTGTTTTTTGGGGAATTTGATATGAAGTGTTGCTGTTATTGTTGATGTTGTTTTTATGAGTCGTAGTGCGAAGCATGTGGAAAGGACAGCCAACTGTGTGTGTGGTCATTGCTTACTGTAGCATGTTCCTGAGAGGGAGTCGACGCTTAGGCCTCATTTAATACCCGAGTAATGACCGGGCGTTAAGATCACGCCTTCGACACTGAATATCGATACATCTGGAAAAGAACGAAATTAAGGAATCGAGGAGTGGAGAAAAAAATAGTGCGTTAATTACCATCAGGCAGTTCTAGCAGTTTCTTGGGGAGTCCGTTGAAGTAGGGATGGATCATGGCATCGTCCGCTCCTATTCTGTCCTGTGGGTTGAGCTGGAGCAGCGACGTGGCCATATTCTCCCCTTGGACGACGTCGTGTAAACGCGGCCAGTACAATCCCAATTTCTTGGGCTGGTACAGACCCAATTTGTGGGGCTTGTAGCCGGGCAGCCGAGTCACGCCCTCCCAAACCTCCTCCGTGGGTGTACCCAACACCTAAACAATTAAGAAAAACCCTAGATCTCAGCACTCGCCTACACTCTCTGCAAATACGCTACCTTGAAAATTTTATCTAGCTGGTCGTAGGTGTCCCGGACTCCGGGGAAGATCGCCATCCCGGTGATCATCTCCACGAAGATGCATCCGACGCCCCACATGTCCAAGGATGTCGAGTACTCGGTGCTTCCGAGGAGCACGTCCGGTGGTCTGTACCAGAGCGTGACCACCTCGTGGGAGTACGTGTGGCTCGGAACGGATTTGGCGCGGGCCAACCCAAAGTCGGCCAATTTCAGTTCACCAATTTCGCTGATCAGAAGATTCTGCGGCTTCACGTCTCTGTGCAACACCCTTCTCTTATGGCAGTATGAGAGCCCTCTCAGCAATTGGAAAAGGAACAAACGTACGTTGCGCGGATCCAAACCTCCGCTGTTTCTCTCCAGGTACTGTGATAAGTCTGTATGCTGCATAAACAAAACAAAATCATCAATTTTCCTTAGTTAACTATAATTTAAGGTAACGTTTTCAAGGAAATATACGAGATATTACTGTAATTATTATACATCGATACTTCGATTGAAACGAATGTAATTTGTAAAGTAATTGCAGTGTGATACTTACAACGTATTCGAAGACAAACGTTAACGTCTCCCTTGTGTGGACAATGTCATGCAGTGTGACAATGTTGGCGTGTTTCAGTTCTTTGAGAAGCGATGCCTCGCGGATCGCAGTGAATGGAGCGCCTTCTTCTTCCTGTAGTCTAATTTCTTTAAGAGCTACTACTTTATGTTCTAAACTGTAAACACAAGACGGAACGATCGATCAGTTTGAGTAATTGCTCTTTACGCTTTTACCGTAACTCACTTGCTATATCCCTTATAAACAGTGGCGTAAGAACCTTCCCCTAATTGTTCTAATTTAATATAAGCCTCTGATTTGCCGAAAGGTGAATCGCCCTGGAAAAATAAAGCAACGAGAAAACTATAATAAACTATGGTACTAACTCAAATAGCAATCCGGCGAGGGTCTATTATCATCGCTGCGAGGGGATGGTAAAGATTAATAGATAAAACCCATTTACCGGATGAATCTTCCACCAATAATTTGCGGTCGAGAGCACCCTCACTCTCTAATGGATATAAAAGTTTGCCCTCTTTGAAAAGAGCACAGATAATGCAACTTTATAAGCCATTATGTGGCTAAGTTTGCGCATAAAAAGACGAAAACTACACACACTAAACACGATTATAAATTTTCCTGCAGAAGTTGCGTACAGTAGGAAGGAGAGGGTGTGGGAGGCGATTAGAATGTCGAGATAATTAATAGTTTGCAGTTACTTTGAAACTCGATACGATCTCAACGTACAATATAATAATCGTAGCTGCGAATGTTAGGTATTATAAATGCAAATTGGATCATTTGGTCGTACGCCGCATTAATTTCAATGAAACGTACACTACTTCTTCTCGGAGTTGAATTACTTGCAATAATGGACATTTAAATAATTTTAACGTGAAATTTAAGAGTCGACCCCATCCGAATGGTAACAGTTTTATGTGTCCTTAAGTTCAATAGCTCATGTTCAACTGCCTATAAAGTTCCGACCCGTCCAATAAAACGCGGATCGATAAGCAATATTTTTCTTTCCTACCCCCCATCGTTTCTCGCTCTTCATTTTTTAATCCGGAAAGACGCACAATCACCAGAAGAAAGAGTATTTTGTTGTGAACTTACACCAAAGGCTGAGAACCGTTTCGTTCGACGGTGGTCTGAACCCTGCTGGTTGAGGAGCACCTCTGATTTGGGTCTCGGCGGCTTCTTCGGTCTGAGGATAACCCGCGTCTCTTCCCTAATATCGTCGTCGAGGAGCTTACTATCGGAGGAGACGGAGAGCTGTCTCTTTACCCTGTCGTGACCCGACATGTTGTTCCATTCTGCAATAAAGAAAGAAAAAAACACGATTAAGCATCAAAGCAAAAGAAAATAAAACTTCCCCATTCGAAATTAAAGTTTGCATATAAAGATTATGTGTGCGTTTTTCCTCTCCCCTTCGAGGTTTTGTGAGAACGCCATCACCCGAATTGATTAGAAAACTTTGCGGTGGATACATTGTGGTGCCAATAATAGATTATGTCGGTGAATGGTAGGGGAAGGAACTCTTTTCGCAAGGAAGTAAATCCGCAGAATTTGTACCAATTTGCGGACGGAGACATAATCTCGAAAGTATTCGATTCCCACCAGTTCTCCCGAAGGGCGACATGTTCGTAATAACTCATTCGAAGAACTTTTGAAATTACTTTGAACATGCACCTTTAATCCCAATAAAACGTCGTCCTCTCAGACTTATCACCACCGCTTGTACCTCACCAAAGTGGCAATGGCCACGATTTAATTAATTGCAAGAATCATTCATTGTATCTTTTTTTTTGTTGTAAGAAACGTTGCGTGTACTCTTGGTCTATTCTTTTTTTCAGTACCAAATCACGTGTCCCACATCATTAGGCCTTCTATTGATAATTCCGTAATTAACCGCATGCAAAACCCGAAGAACTGGAATACGCACCCTTCGAGTTTGTTTGCAGATACAAAAGCAACTATCCACAAGCAAATAACGACCTCAGTTTGTATGCCCTCCCGGTACAAGAAAGGCAAACAACCAAATTAGGTATTTGCTCAATGTCCGCATACACAGAGTTCGAGATTGCAAACTGGACCAAGATTTTTCAACGAATTCGACAATTTTAATTACATTAACTACTGTTTTTGAAGACAATAAATTTGAAATAAACGTAGACGTAATAAAGAGATAGAACAAACATTGTTAATGGTAATTGCATAATAACTGAAGAATTATTTGTATACAGCGTTGGTAGTAAACTGCTGCTGCTGTTAGGGGAATGGGAGCAGCGAAAAAAAACACATCTTCAGCCATGAACAACGCCAGGTTGTGTTTACGAGAGTCGGTGTTTTATGCGCGCGAATACAAATAGATATTTTTTTTTGAAAAAAAGTAAGCTATTATATAAAAAAGGGGGCATCTCTAAATGAAAAAGCAGCGCGCGTAAATCAAGGAAGCTACAAATCTCCCTCGTAACAGGGCGATTCCCATGCGCTCGAGGTACAAACGACTCCAGTACAAATTCAAACAAAGCGAATTGGTTTTAAAATAAATTAGGCCGCGAGGTGAATGCCGAATGAGGGTGTTGCACAATTAAAGTCTCTTATATAAGATAAACCTAATAGATGAGGATCAATCAATCCTTTTTGGTGTTTTAAGAGTAGTTTGCGGTTCATTTTGGGACGTGCAAATGGTTGCTAGTTTCGTTTCCCTACGCATGCAGGGATAAAGAGGAACGAATGGTATTGCCAATTTGGAGCAAATCGCGTTTTTGCACTCCTCTATTTTTCTCTCCATCACCTTAAATTCTTCCTTCGGGTCTGAGCGAAGAAAAAAAGAGAAGGTATGTATCGAGGGGTGAAAATCTTATCACACATAATAGTAAAACGTAACGAGCGGCGGCGACTGTTAGGGCCTCCATTTCACGTCGTAACACACACAGAACATTGAGCAGTGAAGAGGTAAAGAGCATGCATCCGTCTAGTGGAAGTAACGTACCAATTAGCGCGCGCTCCCACCGAAGCCTGAGGTCCTTCGAAGGTTTATCGGGAAAAAAATGCGAAAAAGCCATTTACGAATCCACTAGGCACATGTATTTATTTAGAATTTCATCCCTTACGGCTGCAGCTTCGTTAAAATAGGGAAGCCGCCACCCTCTCATCGAAAAGCGCAAGCTTTTAATTCTTTGAAGAAATCCATACAGCCATGCGTACATGTAGATCATACATATCGTAGTAGGGAAGAATTACATCACCCAATTATAATTCCCCTCCTGAAACTGGGGTAGCAAAAGCTTTCGGCATCCTCAATTTCACTCAAACGTCCAAACTCAAATACCTGTTAATAATTGGTGTCGCCCCCCCACAACTTCCACTTCAATTCTTATATAATATCCAAAAAAAAACACATTTTTCCCCACCGTTTTGCTTAACAATCCGAACAAGTCTCTTCAGTATGAATTGCATTTCAACAAAAAAATAAACGCTTAAAGAGACAATAATAATTAAACAAATCAATGTAATTGTACCTATAGTTAATTACAATTGAATCATTTGATTTTAAGCAGAGTAGTAGTGATAGAATCAACTTATTCGTTTCCATTTATTGTTTTTTGTCGAATTGCAACAAGAAAACTTAACTGATTGTTAAATATAAAAAAATATAGATAATTATGTACACTGGAGTAATACTCTTCATAATTCATGAATCAAAGTTAAATTCTGATCGAGATTTCATAAAACAATTATTTATATCAGCGTTTTCCAAACTGTGAGGCGCGCCTCCCTGGGTAGGCGTGAACTAGTCTAAAGGGAGGCGCGAATATTAGTAGCAGTGAGCAATTTTCCTAATATCTGCTAAAGTAAAGATATATTCCTGTGCTCTTATCCATATTGCTGTAATACGCGATAAAAGTTGAAAAATGCTCGAAAAAG
>NW_017098640.1:0-77201 GCF_001412225.1 Nicrophorus vespilloides | reverse complement strand
CTCATATTTGGGAAGAGATAAAAGCAGGGAACGACACTTATAATGATTATTTATGTTTCTATTTCTCCTTCCATTCATTGTACTGCAGTGTTTCGCTCTCTTCTCAGTCGTTCTTTCTCACTCATTGTACTCTTTTTGGATCTATTCAACTCTGCAGTCCACCATCCATTCTTTTTGGTTCTGTTCCCAATAATCGCGACCTTATTAGGAACAGTCCCCTTTGATGATTCATTCAACGCACATCTCATCCCACGAGCTCAGAAAACATCTCAAATATTTTTTTTATCCTTTACAAAAAAAAATTACGAACAGAAAATGTTATGAAGAAAGTACCAGAAACTTAAATAAAATCATATTTTTCTAAAAAATATACACCCTTTTTAGTAATATAAGCATTAGAAAGAAATGGATGTGAAGGCAGTAAAAAAAATAATCATGAAAGAAATTACGTCAAAAACAAAACATCTCATGAAAATATCAAAAATCAGTATGGAAAATCGAACTTTCACCTATTTCCAAAATTGAAAGTAAAAAACGAAGAGACGATCTTCAAAACTACAATAGATATATAATAGGAAAGATAATATTTACTTTAACTTATTTAACAGTTTTATTAAGATAAGTAATAAAAAGGATAAAATCATGTCATAACCAAAACATTTTCCAATTAAAATATTAATAATCACTACATTTTATTTTATTCACAGTAAAAAACATAATGTTTATACTAGAAAAGTAGTAAAAACTTCCTTTCAGTCATATATTTTGGAAACAATTTTTAACAAAAATACTCTGGACAAATCGAACAGGTTTAATTTTTCAAAATTGAAAAAAAAAATACGAAAAAGCCATCAATAATAGAAAGTTTCTGACTATAATACTATTGTCAACAAATAGATTTTTCTATAATATTGATGAAATAATTATGTTAACGTGTAAAATTTATGAAAATAAAAAATTAATATTTTTTTTTTACTTTCGCCTATTTCCAAACGAGTAATGCATAATAAATCAGAATAAATAATATCACTGAATAGAAATATAATATTAAAAACATTAATTATAAAGGAAATTATACGAATTAGATGGAAATACTTGGATAAATCCAAACTTGAAAAAGAAAATACGAAGAGACAAAATTTCCAACAGAAATATACTAGAAAATTTATTTTTTTTTTACATTCGTGTAATTGTAAAGGAAAAATGCTTAATAGATGAAAAGAATTATCATCAAATAAAACAGAATAAATAATATGACTGAATAGAAAGAAATTTTAAAATTATAACGAAATTTTCGATTTTTAAGGAAATTATACAAATTAGACGGAAAGACGTTGGTGGGATTTATTATACAAATTATTAATTTAACCCTTTCGTGACAACTGGTTACTGCTGCTAACCACAAATTTAAAACTCATTTTCAAAGTTACTATAGATTTCTAGTAAATACCATTCTTGTTGTCTAAGTATCTAAAGATAAGTAGTATTGTATATTCTCTCATTTTTAATTTGTAGGAGTGACAAACATTTTTTCATTCTGTGTGCATAATTTTCAATAAAATGCAGTACAAATTTAGTTTTTAGCCATGTACTATTAAAGAATTAGAAAACATGACAATATATATGCCATTGTTGCAAATGCCTACTGGTTACCAGCGCTAACCACATCCTGGAGAATAATCAGGACATCCTTTTTACATTTTCTTACCATAATTTTATTTAAACATTTATTTGCTAATAATTTGTAGAAATAAAAATGTGTAAACTATTTTTTTTTTAATTCTGTCCTCAAATGGTTAAGTTATTTCCATTATAATTTGATTGCATCTGTTTACAAACGAGAAAAAAATAATCACACTGGACAGAAATACAATATAATAATAAATATACAGAAAAGATGAAACAAAAATCAATTGAAAATATCATTTTCTTTATTACTTTCACCGATTTTCAAATGAGAAATATATAATAAATTGATGAAAAGAAAATGTTATCCAATAAAATGAGAATATATCGTTTTCGAGAACACAAATTTAAAAATATGCAAATGGTCAAATGGTCAAAAAATACAGAAAATTATTTAATAGGAAATTTTCTTATTTTCTTTGCAGAAGGAATATTCCAAATGGTACAAATTGAAAGAGAAATGTATTAGCAAATCCATTCGAACACCGATATTTTATTTTTTTCTTAGAGACATTTCGGAAGGCCTAATAACCTTTTCTGAATGTCTTTCTTCTTCGCAACGTGCATATAATATAACAACATACCCTCGCGATTTGACATTTCGCAGGATAACCTATTGCAAGGACCAATATGTCTCTCTATCTCCACTATATATACACACACTACACAGTATAAATAGCATTCCGCTCGAGAGGCGAAGGATGAGGGGTGGTGTCGATGGCTTCTAATCGAATAAATTAATGGAATCAACCCTTCAGAGAGGGTTGAAACTGCTTGAATTATTAAGTTAGCAGTGTGAATGTGTTCGAAACAGCTTAATTCCCCGGAATCGCATCTAAATTACCGCCCCATCATCATGAATCTACTAGAGATAGAAGTTAATATAAAATATGAAAATCCAAATAAAGAGTAAATAGTAATAATTGAATAATAATTTAAAGCATTGCTTATACTTTCAATTAACAAGTTATGAACTATTTTTACTTCAATTAAGATTATTTCTTAAATAGAAAGATCATTATTGATGACGAAAATAACTGTAATTTTATTTTCGACAAAGATTTCAATAATTAAGTAAAGAAAGTGAGACACAGAAAGGAACATATGTTTTGAGCATATTGTAAATGACGACACTATAAGGAAACGTGAACGCAAGAAACCTGAGACACCCGACTACAAAGAGAACCATGTACTCCGTGGAGTGCACCGGGACATCAGCGAAGAGGACGTCAAGGACGCACTAAAAGAGCGTGGCCTTGAGGCAGTGAAAATTTGGAGAATAGTCTCCAGACAAACAAATAAACCTACTACACTAATAGGAGTGCTCTCCCTCTCAGAGAAGGTCATAGCCGAGCTGCTGCAGAAGGGGTTGAAGATACTCGGTGAAGTCATACACGCCGAGGCTTTCCATCCGCCCCCAGAGCAGCCAACGCAATGCAGCCGGTTTCTGCAGTTCCATGGTGCTACCACCCCGTGCGAGCATTAACCAGCATGTGGTCTATGCTCTGGAGAGCACACCATCAGCAGCAGGAACCGCAGATTAAGTGAGCCAACTTCGGAGGAGACCACGCGGCCTTCAACCACAGCTGTCCGAAGCTCCCGAACTGGCTGCACCCATTAAATGCCATGACCCGTCGACAGACAACGTGTTCCAGGATGTCATCCGACGCGTGACGGTGGCCCTCCTCAACATCTTCCCGGAGGCTCAAGCCCGCGTTCGCATGTATCTGCCCATAGTAGTGGGCATTAAAAACGAGAAATCAGCATCTCCTTTGACAAGGTCGAACTTTCTCTCCGCCACTCTAACTGAAATCCAAAATGGCTAATACACCAAACATAGAAACGATCAACAACCTGCTCGTTTCCGAGAGCATCGTCATCCTAGCCATCCAGGAAACCCTAAGCACTTCATACCGACAAGTAAAAATTTCTCAGTACCAAACTTACCAGAAGCACAGCGAACCGAAGGTCCGGAGGAGTCGCCTTAGCTGTTAACCACCGATTTCCGTTCCGACCCCTCACAATACACTCCCAGGCAACAATCCTGACGTAACCCACTTCCTAAACACCACCAAACCCAAGTTCCTCCACCCAGACCTAAACCTCCGCCTGCCAAACCATCGCCCACCAAACCCTGACAACTAACCCCAACCATTTTCTTCTTTTCCAGCTAGCATTAAGATAACCCCATAATCAACAAACTCTTTTTTACTTTAAACTGTCATCATGTATATATGTAAAATGTTTCTGGCTAAATGAGCTGAAGTTCGCATGTACGACACCCCCCTTTTATAACAACTACTACTACTCTGTAAACCTTAATAACAGAAGGCTGAAAGAGGCTAAAGCCCATAGCAGTCTACATTTAATACCACACCATATATCATTGTAATACAAATATGTAAATAAAAATTAAAAAAAAAAAAACTACTACTTTGTATTTTGAACAACATAATAAAAGTTTATATAAGTCTAAATTGATTTATTGTAGACACAAAAAATATAACATTTGGTAATTTAATTAAAACAAGAGAAGAAAAAAACATGCCACAAAAAAAATGAGAATTATCATTGGATGATTTCTACAACAAATTAGATTGAAGCAATTAGTAAATGTAAAAAATATGAAATAATTATAAAAAGTATTTTTTTTACAGGTTCAGTATTAAAATTTTCTGTGTAAAAAAAAGGAACAATTATAGAATTCTTTTTGAATTTTAAAAGAAAGGCAACGTGATGTAGAGTATTAATTGCAATTAAGTTAATTCTTAAACTGTTTTCGTGCTTTAAAATTAATTAAATTAAAATAAAGCCTCAATTTATTTTACTTTTATTTATATATATATATATATAAAATAATTATATTTCCGTGAGCCCCGCAGCCCATCCACGTAAGTTTTATACAAAATTTATTCCTTCTATGGACCCTTAATTAAATTAAGTTCGCGCACGCTGCAGTGCAATTCCCCATCCTTCTAAATTTTGGATTACATTGTTTTCCCTTCCGTTTTTTTTTGTATTTCCTTCTCTTTCTCTCACCAGTTTTTTTCGCTGCTCTATCATCCTCTTCCGTCAGTTTTGTTCACACACAACTTTAGTTTATTTCGCTGACAATAGCATTATATAAGCTGGGAAGTAAAGAGAGAAAGAGAGAGAGAGGAGTGCACTAATGAAAAACAACGGGGCTCTGGGAGTTATTCAAGTTCGCTAAAATGTAACCGTTTATACATAAAGTTTCGGTCGGCAAAGTTGACTCTTTTGAGGATGGAAGTGCACAACCGCCCCGTTGACGACTGGGGTGGTTTTAGATGCGCGGGGGTGGAAAGTTATTTAATTAAATTGGGAACATTTTCCTCTTGTTCGAACATTGGGAATCGCTGCTGCTTCTTCATTCTTCGAAGATCCCCAAATTTATTCCAACTTCGATTATTTCTTCACAACTGAGTAAACCCAAGATTTGCCCACAGATTGAAGCCAGAAAAGCGGACATAGTCCAATGGAATAACTTCAAAAATCTACTCAATCAGAAACAAGCAAAAAATCAATACTCATCGAACAGATATAAAATAACTCTAGATACTAATAACTCTAAATTGTATACTGGCAACTTTTCCAAAATCTCTCGTAGAAATGAACATAACCTACGTAAATATAAGAAAAAACATAAATCTCTCGCAAATGAAAAAGTTGTTTTGTTTTAAAGATTCTTCTTTGTATTTCAAAAGGAGAAAAAAATGACGAAGAAACAAAATTCACAAAACAGTCAGAAAGAAAAGCAATGTTAATTAATTACTGCGGTTAGTTGGTTTATTCTGAATGAAAACGTTTAAATTTTTATAGTTTTGAATATACCCTTTCATACAAAATTAGATGATTACTTTGTATATATGTATTTTTGATCTAATTAAATAAAAAAATATTATTTTGGAGATTTTTTTTTATACTTTTGACTATAAATATATTGGTAGAAAATTTAAAGTTTAATTAATTTCAACCAAAAAAAAAACGTTGGAAAAAGAACTGTTTATTGTTTAGAATGTGAATGAAAATGTTTAATTTTTTACCTAAACATATCGCTTTATAAGGAATTAGTTTACATTTGTTCTTCTGGTAGTTTAAGTAAAATTGTAATGTTTTTATAATCTAAGACGAATGCAATAAAAGTATTAATTAAGTTGGAAAAATGACGGTAATTATCATTAATATAGTAAACCATCAAAAAGTACAAGTATTTGCAGATTATTGAAAAATATGGTCTTAAAAAATATAAATTTTAACATGAACAAACGATTTCTAAGAAACATATGAGTTGCAACAAAATAAATAAAAACATAGAATTTCCTGACAATAATAATTAAGCAAGAGAATATCAATTCTTCTTGAAGAAATCATCTTTTTCTTCTTTGTATTTCAACAAGAGAAAATATGATATTGAAAGCAACAATGTAAATATACAGTATGAAGTAAATTATCAACAGACCGATAAATATATTTCTGTAAGTATTTTTTTTTTTAATAAAAGAGATAAACGAATAGTAGTAAAAGTAAAAAAGCATTTATAAAAAATCAAAATAAATATAATTTATGAAAAGTTACAGATTATACACAAATTTACGTTAATTCATAAACATTATGTGAATTTAACATGTTTCTATGTCAATGATTTTTTTTATTATCAAATATATCATATCTGAACAATATGTAAGTCAATGCTATGTTATAAATGAAGATCATGTAACAACTAGATAGTAAATACTTAACATGCATTTCTTGAATGAATTCACTGATTGATGAAACACATCAATTGTAAACTGAACTGAGACTAAATAAAGATAAGATGATTTTGGTTTAAGGCCGGCATTAACTGGATTCAAAGCCAAGTCACCAGATGTCGAACAGGAAGATGAAACTAACATTAAACGTGTATTGGAATATGTAGTTGGTTATTCTTTGCAAACTAGAGAATAAACCCACATCAGAGGCTGGATCATATAGACCCATTTGCTCAAAGTCTTGGGAAAGATTCATGGTACAATGGACGAGGAACAGATGCGGGTGCATTAGGATCTCCAGCATGTAAAGAAAAAATTGACGAAGAAAATATTCTTGCTATGTTTATTGATTTCAAGAAGCATTTGATCATATGACACCAACTTTTGAAAGGTTAAGGTTGAGAAAAGTATTGGCAGGGGATGCCTGTGGTGTGTGGTCCGTTCATGTGGAACATTATACTAGATGATACTCAACAGATTGAAAAAAGTGAGCATTAAAGCATTTACATATGCTGATGACATGGTCGAATTAGTTGGGATGTCAAGAGATGTTTTGGATACAGAAGCCAGTTCAAAGATGCAGTGGATCCTGGATTGAACGGGTCAAGTGGAAGTTAAATTTCACCAAGTCTGACTTGCTCTACTTAAGGGCAGGAAAACTTGACGTGCGTAGGCTACCTATAACCAGGGTAGATAAGTCTTTATCTATGCAGTCGGAAATGAAGTACCTAGCCTGCAAGGTCTGAGATGTGGCATCTGGCTTAAGAAATGCTCTCAAATTAATATAAATTGTATTAATATAAAGAAATAACAAAATCTAAAAAACTCTTGATTTGGAGGAAATAAAGTCCTCTAATTGCCCAAGGAAAAACATTTTACAAGTGCTATTTCTATCATGGGCCTGAAGAATCCAATTTCAGTAGAGAAAAATAATTCTGTGGGATACAAAGTACCATCACAACATTTCAAGATTGGAAATGAATCACACTGCATGTGTAACAAAGTCGAATATTATTTTAGAATGAGATGAATAGAATAGAATAAAATTACTATTAGAATCGTTGGTGTAACAATGAATAACCAAGAGATGCGAGACATCATAGCAAGATATTTATTAGAGGTGATCTCCATTAAGGAAGATGACGAGTTGCATGCTGAAAGAGCTTAAGCAGTATGACTCTTATGTAAAACTCAAATATGTAGCCAATTTCACATATAAATAAAAACATTTGAAACAAGATGACGAGCGAGGGCCAAGAATAAAGAGGACAATGTAGACATATCAAAAGGAAAAGTGGATCCAATCACCACCAACGTCATCCTCAAGATTGATACATCTCTTAACAGTATATAAGACGAGCGCTTATGCTGAATTCCCATACCATCAAACCCACATTCCTCCACCCAAACCTTCGCCCACGAGACCACCGCCCACCAGACCTTGCTTAACCAACGTCTTCGCATCTCGTTGTATTGTTTAAAAAAAAAAAAAAAACCATTGTTAAATCATTTATTATTGTAAAACTATTTTTTTTTTTGTACTATTAAAAACTCATGTTTCTGGCTAAATGAGCTTAAGCTCACATATACGCCACCCCTTAAATAACACCATGTAATGCATCTACATTTAAATAAATAATTTTTTTGACTTGACTTGCTGAATTCCCAGGAAATTTAATTGTTGACGAATATCTGTCTGCCATGTTCGGACTTCTTCGTTACAGTAAAAACAAAGATGTTACTTGATTGGCATTTCGAAATAATTGCAGCATTCGATGGATTCACGTCGAGTATACTGAATATTGCATTTTTTCTGTTCTATTAAAAATATCGCAACGACCGGATTTTACAAGGACCTTACATCCCTAAGAACACCTACATACGCTTTTAGCTACTAATGAATAGAAAGTACTTAAAATTTAACATCGGCATTCAATCAAAGTTCCAAATAAGTAATAAGCGTAAAAGATTGTTATCTTTGTTTTCACATATTTCCGATGACATCTCAAAGATGCAAAATACAGAATATTCTTATAGAAAATATTAAATGAGAATTACAAATGATTGAGTGAATTTAACCAAGTTTCTCTCAAAAAAAATTGAAATGTCTTAAATTGATACATATAAATCTGCTTCATACAAAGCCTCAAACCAAAAATTGTGTAATTTATCATATTATTCAAAGATAAATTGTAAATATAAAATATTAATATTAAATTCACGGATTATTAAACTGAATACCGAGAAAAATAAAGTAAATTCTACTCCTGTAATTATTTTTAGGCATTGACAAAATAATTGTGATTTATTTTACCTAAAAGAAAATTATATACCAATTCTGAATAATAAAATATATATATATATAAATCATTGAAAATTTCTTCCAAATTCACCAAATTCTTGATCGAGTTTTTATATTGACTCAATCAAAAATATTATTTTTTAACAAAAATCTGAGTTAAGTGTTATTATTGTACAGCAATAACACATTCGTTAACGAAACCAAAATATTTAATATGTAAGATAAGTGATAATAAAAGGAGCGTTGATTTTTTTTTAATTGAAGGTCTTTAAAACTAATTCCAGAATATCTCGGAGCACGTAAAGATTATGAAATTGTCTTAACGACGTAGGCTCACGTCAAGCTAATGAGCAACATACAAATCGGATTAAATAAAATAAAAAACTTAAAAACCTTATAATAACGCAGTTTTTATTTTATATACATATTTTTTTTTGCTTCTTTTAATAACGTCGTTCGTCCCCCGCAAAGTGCAATTTACACGGAAACAATTTACTACTCGAAATCCCCTCCTATTTCACGTTATTACATGGGTATTATAAATGTACTTGCGAATCGAATAGGGGTGGAAGTAGCAGTAATTCCACAGGTTTACGTCGTGCGTTTTATCAGGTCAGGACGACCACCCTAAATATCAACTCGCTCTCATTAGCTTCAACATTAATAACGCTATACAGAAAACGACCTTGCTGCAGTTTTGGGTCAATTAACATCGACCTCCACAAACGTGTATGAAAAAAAAAGCAGAAATCCGAAAACTTTGATATCGTCGTGCAAATGTTCACAGAGACGATAAGTTTTCAAATAACTGTTATTAAAGTGTCAAAGCGGCTTTAATAAGATACACAATGCACGGCAAGAGTGGAGGCATGCAACGGTTTACGAGCAAATACCACGCGATACGCCTCATAGTTTGGATATGAGCAATAGTACCATTTGAGTTGCATAACGAAGATGATTCTTCCATGCATCAATATAATGAATTCGATAAAAGCAAACTTAGTTAAATTCGACTCAAGATAATTGAAACATCGAGGAAGATTTGGAATATTCATTAATGGTAAATTATTATTAGTTATTAATATATATTATTATTTTGAAATAAAAACTGAATAATCCAATCATTTTTTTACAAACCGAAGAAGTTCCTACTTTATGTAGGGTTTACAATGAAAGTAAGCGATCCAATAGCAAATTAATAAATATAGAAATATTGTATAAGAATTTACAAAAACACAATTTAATTTTATTGTTTGTAACCTTTAATACAATTAGAAAAGATGAGCAAATTCTTTTCAAAAGCAACAATCAAGACATCAATATTATCATTTTTCAGTAATGCTATCTTTTGTAGATTGTAATTACAAATCATTGTAATATTAACAGTATTATTTAGAGAAGAAACTATTTGAAAAAACTGTTCTTTATTATATTTCTATAAATGTGATTAAAATAAAAAATCTGCGATTACTTTGAACGTATAAATAATAGTTTAATAACTTTCTTACTAGCAAATATTTCTTTAATTAGTATATCTTGAAGCATATTTTTAACTTCATTTTCAAAAAGAGATTGTAAATTTGCAATAATTAGATAAAGTTGGTAAAATAAAACTAGAACTTCAAACAGAAGATTTACGTGAAGATGAAAAATTCCCAAAAACGCATCATATATAAAGTTTTATTTTGTAGATTAAATTAGGATTAAAATATAAATTTTTTGTTTCAATTTTACTTGTCTTATAAAAAGAAAAGTAATTTGACATGATTCCTCTCACTGTTATTTTAGTATTTATGTTCAAAGCAACTAGCAAATGAAATCCAATTTCATATGGATATGGTAAGAGCAAATTAATTTGCTTGAAATGCATTAGGTAAAAGATATACAAGAGGTTCATAACAATGTTGGTCAACTTGTTATGAAGATTTTCTTTATTTTGGAAAATCAGCAAGTAAAACATTTCGTGATAGTCTTAAAGTAGAAGAAAAGATATATGATTTAAAGACTTGTAATACTTATTTTAAGACGTGCTTCAGTTTGGAAAATCAACAATTATTTTTTTTACTAGATCTGAACGAAAGTATAAGTAAAATATACGTATAAGAAAGAAGAGAGACATGATTATCTTAAAATTAATATTTTTAATTTAAATACACAATAATAGATTAACAAAGATTATCATTTGAAATTTTGAAGCAATCGTTCAAATATTTTATTATTTATGCATTTGTTAAGAAACCAAAAACATGTGAAAACTATTTTGTAATTTTAACAATCAGTCGTTGAAATATACAAGACTTATAAACAAAATCTATCATAAAATAGAATATAAATTACAAAAGTTTAAAAGAGAAAGAAAAGTCCATTTAAACATAACAAAATTAGAAAAACTATATTTATTAATAAACACAATTTGTTTGGAAGACCAATCTTGGAAATTTCTAATTATTTCTTTCATATTAATATTCAACATAAAAAAATGTCAAAACTCCAAGAAAAAAACAATAAGCTTTACAGAAACAAAATCATAAATTGATATTTTAATCACAATAAAATGAACTTCCATGAAACAAAGTTTCATCAATATTATGTTTTTAAGAAAAAGAATCCTTCATTTCTTTTAATATTGATGCATTTCATCCAAGTTAATAATTATAATCGAAGAATTATAAAAGAAATTTGAATATCTGTAGTTTACAAACATTTGTTTGTTATAGTTGCGTCTTAAAGCAATGTAAATTATCAAATAGAAGAGATTAAGAGAATCCTTTAAAACAAAATGGAAAATATATAAATAATTTAAGTTCGAAATAAAGCAGAAACATTATTTCCAAAATAATTAAAAAATTGCAGATTTAGGAAAAAACTAAACCTTCCTACTCCAATTGAAGCTTTCATATTAACTGTAGTATATGAACAAAACAAAATGAACATCCATAAAGAAAAATATACATTTTTATCTGAGTGAAAGAAATATTGCAATTTACAAGTGAAAAGTTGCTCCGCTTTTGGAACAGTAATATTTTGTAAAATTGAGTAAACTTTACTGTATGAACCAAAATAAAATGAACATCCATAAAAAAAAATATGGAAATTTTTCTTCAGCTTACACTTGCATTTTACAGGTGAAAATTTGTTGCGCTTTCGGAAAACAGAAATAATAATAATTAAGAGATAAACATGTTCATGGTATAATTTGCAATGGGGATACGAGCAAAGCCTCGTTTCCGGATCCGCTGAAATATTGCAATAACCGTCATCCGAGGTTAATATATAAGCCTTTATAATTGTGAATAGTATGAAATTTTGTCCGCCATAAAACGATATTAATAGATTACGGGATTTGCGTGTCCGACGCAAATAATATTTATACGCCCCATAAATCCGTAAATCCCGGAAATCTCATTCCCGTTATTGTTTAGCTCCGCATGTTTTTCGCCAGCAAAACATCTCCAGGAATCGAAACATTAGACAACAAAAAAAGACACTTTTGAATAACATCTGTGATTCTTTAAACCTCATATATATATATATATATTTTTATCATTCACAATCTGCCACAATTTTGGCAACATGTTGATTGAACACATGTTTTGACATTGACAAAAAAGAAAAGAAAAACAAAATAACAAGCATGGAGCGAAACGATTTCCCATCGCAAATCTTCCTATAAACAATTATAACACAAATAAACATTGATTTTGACGATACTATGAAATTTAAATAAAAATATTCACTGTAATGAACAATAATAAAACTAACTTTTAGTTTCTAAATGGGAGGTCGAGAATGTTGTGTCTCTTTAGTCTGTGGGGGTGTCACTATTGTCTAGGAGGGATAACGCGAGACTGTTGGGGTGCTTTTCCAGTCTGTTTTGGTGCTCATATAATTAGAATTGTTTTCTATACTTTCAGAAAACAAAGTTTAGCAATAAGAATCTAGGCTGCTGGAAAAGTGGTAGCAAAATTGGGATAGCTCAGAGAAGGGAGTCTGGATCCGACGTTTAATCCCAGAAATAGGACTTTGGATTTCAAAAAAAAACAGCAGATTGAGACAAGATTCCACCTGATTCAAGAGCTTTCCGACCATGAAAAGTACCTGCACTTCATAGCAAGGAGAGAAGTATTAGTACAACTAAGAAGTTGACAGCCCAGAACACACTTTCTTTGCATGCTCTAGATGTGTGAAGATGAAACACGAGACGGAAGGAAATCTTGGAATAATGCAAGAACCAGAGACGTTCATTGGTAAATGCTGAAGAATCTAGACAAGAGAATCCAATAAAGGATGGACATATAATGTGGTAGTGGACACATACGTCGAAGTAAAGTGCTTGCTAGCAAAGACAATCTGCAATACGGAGATTTATCAAAATATCGGACCTGGATGAGGATGAATGTGCGATATGTAAGGTTTCATCTATTCTCCAAAAAAAAATACTTTAAGTAAAAGTAGAGAATGCAAAGATTCCAACATGAAGATACTCCTTGCCTTTGTTAGGGATGTACAAGGGGTCGTAGACTCAGTCCTAGGGATGATAGAGTGGCTGCGATCGTACACGAACGATATTACTGTCGATGGTCAGGTGTTGCCGCACGGTCTCTACCGAGGCGCTCGAGGTTTTGGCTTGTGCGATCCCCCTTGACCTGCAGCAATTGTATCAACATAATGAATGCGTTAATCCAATAATTTAAAATGAAGTTTATTTAATATGTTAATAATGAATATCCATTGTTAGATTAAAGAAATTCAACAATAAAAATACAAAAAATCTTCACGTAAAATGAAAATATTATTATGTATAATACATTTTTACTTTAAATTAAAACGAAAACATTATTTCCAAAATTATTGAAGAAAATTTTGCAGATTTCACGAATACATTTTCATACACAAAAAGAGGGAGTCATATAACATGATGCTATTGCAACAACATAATTAAGTGCCAAAAGTAGATTAAAACTTAGTAAATTAAGAACAATAGAAATTCATGTAACTTACAGATTTTAACAAAAATCAAAGAAAAAAAAAGAACTTTATTTAAGAAGAATTCCTAATGTTTTATAATTATTTTATATATTTGGTAATAACAGCTACAAAAGTGACCCAATAAAATAAGTAATATGTATATTTGCGAAAAGTAAATTTTCAAGATTTAAGCATATATAAAAATCATCGTAAAAAATAGAAGAAACGTAGAAAGATACATTTAACAAGGTATTAAATACATAGAATTTAAGAATAACATAGGAATTATCACTTTGCTAAAATCCCATATTTTAAACTTAGAAATTACAAAATGTAACATTAATAAACAATTTAAAATAGTAGATAGTGGATACTAAGAAGAATTAAGAAATTTCTGAATAAATCAAATATTTATCTTTTTTTTTTGTTTGACCAAATTTATGTAATTCGAAAACTGAGTTTTTCCATCTAGAAAAACAGCATGGACATGATATGTTAATAATAGACAAATATTTTAGAAATTATATCGTAATTATTCTATAAGATGACTGCGATTTTGAAAAAATTGGTAGAGGATAAAATGAAGCCATAGCTTAAAAAAAATGCTATGAAAATCCATATATCTTATAAGAAGATAAAAATGTAGCCAAAAATATATATTAAATATTTTAAAGAATATTACACACAGCAAGTGAGTTTATTTTTCTATTTCAGGCAATTTCGTTTGTGTGAAAACAAGATCCAGCAATTATTTAAAATCACATTTTCTCTGGAAAGATAAGAAATCTAATACTTTTATGTAATATTCTACCATTTCTTCTGTATACGTTAATCGATTTTATTTTGTTATATTTTGAAATTTTATAAATATCAAATAATTCAAAAATTTTTGATTTTCTTAATAAAAAAAAATCAATGCAAACATGTAACTTTGTATCATTTTTATTTAACATATTTTCAAGAAATTAGCGAATCCATTAGATATTATTTGTTTTTCTTGAAATGAAGTAATATGGCCTTATTGATTATCTATAATTAAATATAACTTTTCGTTTTGGTTTCTTCTTTAATTTAAAATTATTGGTGTATCTTGATGGCAATGTTACAAAAGACATATATTTTTTTTAGAAATAATTCTTATTATCTTCTTCGATTAAAATAAGAAAAAACAGAAAACTTTTGCTATTAACAATAATGTTATCAAAAGAAATATTACTCTAACGATATTCATGAGACAAACGAAAATATATTAGTTATTTAAAGAATATAAGCTAAAAAAATAGAGCAATTCTTGTCTTTTTGAAATGCTTTTATAAACATAAAAACTTATGCCAAGTTGAAGAAAGTAACAAAAAAAAATCAGCAAATTGTTTATCTTGTCTATTCTTATCTAATAGATATAACAAGAAACTGAAATCCGAGATTTCTTATGTAATCATTTATTATTTAAAACACTAAAAATGTTTACTTTATTTGAAATCTTAATATGTTTACAAAAGAAATGACATGAGAACCAAAGCTCCTTAAATAATCATTTACGAGGATTTGGATTTGCAAAGTATAAAAAACTAATGTAATCATTTACAATTTATAAATAAACAAAGCAAATAAAATATATACAAATAAAATTATGTATATTTCTATAATTGTATTTTAGGCTATTTCCATTGAAAAATATATGGTAATAATTGTTCAATTAAATTTGGAAAATGCTAAAGCAAATCATAGAAGACGAAGAAAATGTCATTGACACTTCAAGACATATTTCAAGAAATATTTTAGATTAAAAATGAGCAAAAATACAAAATTGGAATATTTGAAAATGCTTAGAATTAAATTAAATAAAATTCAATTGGTGATCAAATTGTTCGGACTACGTACATGTCGGACAACGAACAACGTTTTTATGTTCCGATAACAGACAGCTTGCAGTACGTTAACATTTCATTTAACGAACATAATCCGTTCGTTAAACGAATTATTTTCTGGCTTTTTGAGTTCGTGATGAAAAAATCCTTCATCACAGAGTTTATCCGTGAATAAATTAATAGACGGAAACTGATTAAAATACAAAAATAACATGAGAATAAATAGCAAGCAAAATTGTATTCCATTTCCATTGAGTATAAATATTTGCAACTTGTTGTGCTTCCAGCTGTTATCAGATCCTCGGAAAACTGGAGAGGTTTTGCACGAATGATGGATTATTTTAATTGCGAGAGTTGCAGTATTAGTTTTAACATCAAACATGCAAATTTCTCATTACATCGGTAAAACTGGAAAC
The DNA here is from genome assembly GCF_001412225.1 of Nicrophorus vespilloides. NCBI lineage: Eukaryota > Metazoa > Arthropoda > Insecta > Coleoptera > Silphidae > Nicrophorus > Nicrophorus vespilloides. The sequence continues at coordinate 61,189 of NW_017098640.1, read as the reverse complement.
CACTTAATCACAGCGGGGTGGTTAAAGTGAATGTTTTTTTTCCGGATATTTCGGATGAAATCAAAATCAATTGAAACTTTTCAAATTTTTTATTTTGCGACAAACAAAATTTCATGGTAGTGTGCTGGTGGTAGTAGTTTTTTTTTAATTTCTTATTGACAATTAAAAAAAAAAAACTTTGATTTGTGAAATTAAATATTTTGACCAATTTCAACATACGAATTTAAATATTTACACCAATTTTTGCCATTGAGAATATTGCAGACGAACAGTAGCAAGTAATATACATTAGACATATATAAAAGGAACACTGGAGCGATTATTAACTGGAAATTTTATTAATGACTTTATCGAAATGCTTTTGCAGCATGCTGCATATATACAAAAAAATTTATCTGTATATATTTAAGTTGTATAAATATTATATTAAAATATAAAACAGAAGTTGTCAATAAATAAACTCGTTAAGGATCGCTGAGAATTCGAATAATCTCTATTTTTTGCGTCGAAAGGACTGATGAGTTGCAGTTGCATCAAGAGAACAAATAACAGCTTTTTGTATTGTGTTGTATAATATAATAAACTTTGTACGTGTGTGTGTGTAATATTTTTACAGTTGGCAATAGAGGTCTGACCTAAGTTTGCGCATGGATTAGAAAAAATAACAAGCGGCTTTTTGGTATCCCAGCTTAATCAGCATTTGAACGTTACAAGTGAGACTTTTCTTATGGTATTATTAATTTCGCTATTTGAGATTTTTCCCAAAAAAACGACAATTAATTAGGTAACAATCGTTCCCTTCGATTTAGTAAAATCTATTAATATTAAGTTTGAAAAGTTACTATCAACATAAAATTGAAATTTCATAAAGAAAAAATCTATATTAATAATATTTCAATTTTATTTTAAGGATAATTGTAAATTAGGATAAAATAAGTTCATTTTGTAGATACATTCACAGAAGAAACAACTGTGATTGTAAGAAATTATACACTCTATCATTTAATAAAACAAAGAATTATAAATTAAACATAACTTGAATGGATACAAATGTTTTACACGAAGGATCAAGTAGCGCAGGTGAATGGAAGAAATCGTTGGAGGTTTCAAGTTGGCGGTTGCTTAACTAATGATCTTTTCTATGCTCAACTCCTCCGAGCTAAGCTTCCTCGATAACTTTCACATTGCTGACACCTTTTATAACTCAAATAACAACAATTGTAATTAAATGAACTATGATGAATTCAAATCACAATTTAATTATGAAATGTAGAAAAATGAAACATATTTAAAAATTTAAGCTTTTTCAAATCTGATATCCAAAATATGTTATCTACTTTGCAAAATAATTAAAATAATTAATTTACTAAAGACAGAATTGAATCAGTAGTAACTCGATTTCTACAGGGAATTATAGTTATCATTATTATAGTTTGTATTATACATAAATATTTAAAAGATTTCAACTTTGTAAGTTTTTTTTTAAGAAACATAAAGAAATATTTCTAAATTCGTGAAAATCCTTTAATTAGTCAATAATTAATTATTTATTACTTCTTCAATAAAAACAATATCACTTTATATTTTAAACTGTTTAAATTATAATTATTTCTCCCTTACTGAATGAAATATTCTTCTTTTGTAAAAAATAGATGAAATATTCATAATCTATTATGATTTGTTAAAATTACAATAAATTTCTTATGGTTATTGAAATAATTAAATGTTAATGAAGATTTCCATTTGCTTTCTACTAAATTTGAGGCATACATAAGAAAAAATGTCATGTAATGTAGAAAGACCATAAAAATGTTTAATCATAAATAATTTTATTTATAAAAATAGTTGAAATTTCATAGTTTATGTATTAATAGTACAATAATTTTGATACAGATTTATTAGTTTAATAATTAAACAGAACTTTGAATTTAAAAAAAAATTACAATATATTTATGGTAAATTGGCAGTGCCGAAGATTTAATAAATAGTTGTTAATAGTAATAATAATAATAGTAACAGAAATGTTTTCAGTAAATAAATTTTAATACTTTTCATCCTTTAACAAGACAATGATATACAGAATAAAACGAAGAAAAGTTTATTTGTTAATTGTACAATAATTTTGTTATTGATTCTTATTTTAATAATTAAATGGAGAATGAAATGTTAATAATTATTTCCAGTTCACGAAAGAGAAATAAAAAAATATATTATAGATCTCAAAATTGTATTAGATACATTCATCACAACGCACATTTTATATAATCCAGATGTGAATTCTATAAGGAATTGGAACAAATTGCAACACATTCCATCATTTAATAAAAGAAAGAGATTTGGCAAAAAAAAACAATGACAAAAAACATTTTGTGTAAATTATAAAATGGGTAAATATTAACTTTTTTCATCAAAAAATAATATCTTTCTTTAATAATAATATTTATTAGTCATAATGCGACCAAAGGGATATCACCTAAGCCAAAAAAAATTGATAAATTCATTATTTCTCGAGTTTCAAGGAAGAATGTAAATCAAGTAGTAAAAAGAACATGCAATTATTTACTGAAACCAGTTGACCTATTATAGTGTAGAGGATTGGACTAATTAAAGAAAAAATGTTCTGATGTCCAATAAAATACATCAAGATAACATTATTATATAATTAAAATATATGAATTTCCTATTTTTATGTTTTTAGTAAATAATTTTAAAAAAATATGTTCGAATATTTTTTTTAATTTTTCATGTATTCATTGAATAATGGAAAATTATATATTTTTTTAATTTATACTTTTCAGTAATTACAATTGATAAAATATGTCTCAAGGTTAAAAGATAATGAATGGAATTAGAGTGAAGTTGAAATTTGATTGAAATTGGAACGACAGAATAATAATTTTCATTTAGATTATAGTGAAATTGTTAATTTGCCAAAACAAATTCATTAATAAAAGCGCCGTCCATTATTAAAATGAATTTAAACGAGGCGTAACTATTAATATTATGTTTGAAAAGTTACTATCAAAATAAAATTGAAATTTCATAAAGAAAAAAATCTATCCTTAAATAAAAGTGCAATCTTAATATTAATAGATTTCACTTTTATTTTAAGCATAAAAAAAATATTAAGGATAATTGTAAATTAGGATCAAATCATTTCATCTTGTAGATAAATTCACCGTTGTGAATTATAATTGAATGACTGTAAGAAATTATAATACATTCTATCATTTAATAAAACAAAGAATTATAAATTTGTATTAAATAAACATAACTTGAATAGAACAATAACAATAAAACTGTTTTGCACGAAGTACCAAGTTGCACAGGTGAATGTTAGAAATCATTGAAGGTTTCAAGTTGGCGGTTTATAACACTTCTTACACATAACTCAACTAATACTATATTGGCAATTGCTTAATGAGCATAGAGAACAACTCCGAGCTAAGCTTCCTCGACAACTTTATGATGTACATTGTTGCCACCTTTCGTAACTCAAACAACAACAATTGTAATTAAGAGAATTATGATGAATTCAAATCACAATATAATTATGAAATGTAGAAAAATTAAACATATTTAAAAAATTAAACTTTTTCAAACATTTCAAATCTGATATCCAAAATATGTTATCTACTTTTCAAAATCTAGCTATAATTAACTTTTATTAAACAGAATTGAGAGGATTTCAACTTTGTAAATTGGAACGACAGAATAATAATTTTCATTTAGATTATAGTGAAATTGTTAATTTGCCAAAACAAATTCATTAATAAAAGCGCCGTCCATTATGAAAATGAATTTAAACGAGGCGTAACAATGAAAATAATGATTTTTAAGCCGGATATATTTTAATAATTACTGTACAAAATGAATATAGGCTAAAGCATGTATACAATTATTAATATTCATGAAAATTAAATATATTATAAACATAATATTATTACATAGATTTCAATAGGATGATAAAGGAATAGTTTTAAATTGAAATCAGTAAATCAGAAGAACTTTATTGAATGTTTTCATTCAATCTCAGTTGTTTGATATTTTATAAAGATTTTCATATGTACTGAATTTTTAAAAAATTGTACAGAATCAAACAAATGCTAAAAAATCAGAATATTTTCCTTCGTTTCTTCATCATAAAATACTTTATCTTACGAACAAAAAAAAATAATAAAAAATAAGTGTGCTTAATTCAATTATTAATAAGAACATAATTGGGATTTACATCAATTACTTACGAGTGGAAACGTTCGAAATGTCACTGTTTACTATCAAACATTGAAATTTTATTATATATTTGTTTTATTTAAAATGATTGAGAATATATTGGAACAATAATATTGTAAAATTGAATCCCTTTTTGGGTCAACAAAAATTGTTAAATATTTGGATAAAATATATATATATTTAAGTCAGAAAAATTATTCAACTATAATTGAAATAAAAGTCTAAAAACGTTCATTAAATGAATTTGCATATAAATGTAAAAAAAATCCAATAAGACAATGTATTTTTTTTGTCTTCATTTTTTATTCATTAAATAGAAAGGAAAATTTCATGCTGAAAACTAGAGGAAACCTGATTTTTTTTTATATTAGTGAATTTTTTTTAATTATTTATATAAATAAAATATAATAGAAACAATATCAATGATTAATAAATGATTACTTTTTAAGGTCAACTTGCATCAAAACAAAAACAGTTGCACAAACAAGATACATTGATTTGTACAAATGGAACATCAGCAATCACAAAAATTAAATTGAACAAATAGAACTACAGAAATAATAAAAGTTAATTTGTATATATCCAACTACAAAAATAAAAATATGATTTGTACAAATCGAATTATAGAAATAATAATAATTGATTTGTACTAATAGAACTGCATAAATAATAAAGATTGATTTGCTTAAAGCGAACTACAGAATTAACAAATAAATGATTTGTGTAGAAATCGAAGTGGAGAAAGATTAAAAAAATGATTTGTACAAATCGAATTAAACAAATAAAAAATAATAATTTGCACAAATCGAACTGAGATAATGTAGAAACTAACTGAAAATATTTCATGTCACATTTATCTTTGAATATTTGAAAATAAACATGTTTTTATTTTACATATTTTCTTTTTATAAGTGTGTTTTAATAAGTCATTGAAAACGACACAAATCTACTGAAATGCAACAATATAGAAATTTTTGTTACATAACTTTAGATAATATATTTTTAAAACATGTTTGATATATTGTTAAATTACATTCACTGATGATGATATAATCATAAAACATATAATTTGTGGATAGAATTTCATATCAACTATAAAATAAACAAATAATTTAAAACTAATTCACTTGTGATTAAAATTTCAAACTTCTGAAAAACTTTCAGAATTGCAAGATATAAAACATAAAATTTTGAGAAATAAATTTTCTCGATAAATCCATACAAATTTCAGAAATAATGTTACATAAGTTTATATATGTATACAAAAAATATGTGAAAATGAGTTCCAAAGATTTAGACATTCAAATTTCATATTTTGCTTCCAGTCAGTAATGGAATGTTAACAAGGAGTAAGTAACCATTGCAGAAAAAACATGTATTTTGGAGTTTTTTTTTACACTTTCCAAACCAAACGCAAAAAACTATCGTAACTTAAAACAAAATTGTTTGTCGTAATTAAATAATCATATTTTTCTATTAAAAAATGAATTACGAGATGACGAGAATAAATTTTAATTATTAATAATAAAAACATGACAATTTTATGATTTTTTTTTTAAAGATTTTGTTAGTTTTTATTCGATAATGGCAAAACCTTCTTCTTCTTTCCTCTCCGCACTTCACTTGGCTTGCGCGTCTTGCACAATTTCGCCACCCACGGTTTTTATTAATTTGAGATTACTTTAAACTGGTGTAAGTTACTGGAGTCAGGGGGAAAATACATGCGGGACGACTACACTAAACAACGACTTTCGAATCGGGGTCTCAGCGATTCAGTACACCATGGCAAAACCTGCCATATGAATTATATTTACCAAAATGCGAATGACTGATAAATCTTAATGAATCATTTGAGAAATTAGTGACATGCCTTTTTTTGTAATTCAAATAAACCAATTGATGAAATAAACCATTGATTTAGATTTCATTATTTTCCAAGTACCTGCACTTTATCACAAAGAAGGAGGACGAAAGGTGCTGGTACTCTGGGACGTTTTTTAGGTGCTGCAGATGGCTTGGTAGAAATCACGAGGTAGAGGCAGAATTGAGAGTCTTGCTAGAGTCTCAATTCAGAAAACGAGCGGAGGCTGCAATCAGTCTTGCTAGTCTTGTCAACAAAATGCTGAAGAGCGCAGAAAAGCATACATAACAGAGAGGTGTTACTGACTAAAGAAGAAAACGAGCGGAGGCTGCAAGGACAATCAGCATCGCAGACGAGTACAGTGATACAGGTCCTGTATGCTGACGAAGAAGATGAGATGTATTATATGTGTTCTATAATTTTAAGCTCTCATATGTCCTGCTCCCGTATTTATCCATATCATCATTGAAGGCCGCAAGAGGCTAATGCCCATACCGGTCTCAATAATTTATAATAACCTGTATATATTATTTTTAAAATAATAAAAATATTATAAAATGGAAATGGAAGAAGATGAGAGATTTTAGTGCGGTAAGAATACCAGAGTACTACCACTCCACACATGGTCTCTATGTAAGGTTTCCTCTTCTCTACAGAAAAAGAGAAAGCATCAATCATTTGCAAAAGACGGAGAAGAAATTTATACTTATTTTTTTTGCTAACAAATTTGGCGCAACGCCAAATCTAACGACACGATCCTAACCCAACTCCTCGTAGACATAAACATAAAATTCTTGCCAGTGACCTAAAATTCTATACTTTTCGTTCTCGTGCAGTGTTATAATATGTTCCGCGAAACCAAGTGCAATAACATTCTGATTGTGTTAATCTTAAGTCTTTTCGTTTTTTGTTTTACTATTTACTCTATATTTTGATATGTGTACTAAATCTCAGTGTCTTCTGAAGTCTGCAAGAGGCTAATGCCCATACCAACCTATAATAATTTATAATCTATATATATATATATTTCTAAATAATAAAATTATGTTAAGATGATGATTTGGTACACTTGGTTGAAACAAAGGCTTATACCGGTATGATGTGAAGTCTTGAGTTGAGTTGGTCAGACAGGAGTGAAGGTTTCACCAAGCAAGGCAAAACTGCTCTATTTAAAAACAGGAAGGTTTGATGTGCGTAGACGACTTGTTATCAGGATCTATGCAAAAGGTCAGCAAATTCATTAATTTACGACAAGTTTGGCTTAAAACTTAGAAAAGAAATGCATAAACTTATTATCACAAATATACTGCTTCCATCGATAAAAAAGAACAATTGTAAAATAAATCAATACAAGCTATGGAAGTGTTAGCTAATTCCTGTCGATCTACAGATTGCAAGAAATTGCTTAAAGAGATTGAAGCTTGAATTAGACCAGGGGATTCTGGTGAGAGACGTAGACTTGGTTAACGCATTTGCAGAAGAGAGACGAAATGGCAAAATATGTAGGATAATTCCACATAGCTTAGTCAGAAAAGTTCAGAGTGAACTGTGAACTTAAGAGTTGCGATTCGACTCACACACCTATGCATTCATATCGCACGCACGACGCAATGTGTTGTGTGTATTAAATAAATCGATTGATGAATCATTGATTAAAAACTCCTCACGTTCGAATAGTGAAGAAGAAATGTGAATGACTTTTGTGCAAGTTTACAGATGCAAAAATTATAACGTTTCCCTCTGGCAAAGAGATTTGATGCATGAACTACTACTAATCTCCTTTCTTTCCGCAATATTTGCAGCCGCCTGAGGGAGAAATTCCGTCGAGGTCTTAAGCATGGGAGAAGCCGCAAGGTTAAATGGGAAACAGGTGCAAATGCTCCTCCACATACGTTTTACCGGTAAGTTTCGTTGTTGTTCGCCGTCCTCCGGGCATCTATCCAACAACAGCAATCCCACATGGGACTTTCCACTCTGCCCGATGCTTGCCTCAATTTTTTTTGCATTGTACTCTTTGTTGTTTTATAATACCCCACACACACACACACATGAGAATTGCAAGAGAAGAAAGATCAAGAGCAAAAGGCACCTGCCATGCGGGAATGCCGCTTTTTCCTCGGTAACATCACTACCCACAAAACTTCTGCTAACTACGTTTGCTCAACTATTACTATTGCATTACAATTCGATGAAGTTATATTAGAAATACCAGAGAAAGAAGTTAAAAGAAAATATAATTAAATATAAATAAATGAGAGAAACAATCACTAGACAAAAAAACATGTATAACTTTTCATAGTAATTAATTACAATAAATGTACAATGCATAGTAAAAAAAACTGTACACTAAAAAAATATTTGATCATTAATAAACGAAGTTGTCATAATGATAATTCTTTTAAATAGTAACAAAATCCATTTAGTTCAAAGTTAAAATAAAATATTAAATATAATTATATAAAAAAAAATAAGTACATAAAGATTTATTTACTAATGGAAAAAAAACATTGTAATGAATTAATTTCTTTAAATGAAAAACAAGTATAATATATTAAATTGAGGGTACCGTTATAATTTTGGCTTTTTTTCATGTTTTTTTTATACAATATATTATTATTCCCCGGGCAGAATGACCTATGATCAATATCCCTTTGTATCAGTTGGTTTTTTTAAAATAATATTTATTTATTTTGTTCTTTTCATTTCTGTAAAATATAATTGTTGGTTTCAATCCATAGTGTATGGTTTATTCAAAATATTTATACATTATTATTTATTAAGAAAAATGTACATGAAATTATACAGAACATTACTATTACAAATATAAATAATGAAATTGGAAAATTACATTTTTATAGAAACTTATACACATTAGCATTAAACTGCGTAGCACATTACACTCAGTATGATGTCATTATCAAAAAATATAATAATACAACTTTTCCCAAGAAATAAAATAAATATCACTTGCAATTACATAAGAATTAAATAATTGTAGAATAACTAAAATATAGTGTTATATAAAAAATAGCAATAAGACTTTTTTTAAGGAAAAAAAATATGTTTGCTTTCGATGAATATGACAAACCAATTTAAAATTGATATATGACATTTTTGTTCTTTGAAAATAAACAAAGGATTGATTCATTGTTGTATGATGAATGTAAGCTGAGAGATTTCCATGGATGAAGAAATATTCATCAAATAGAATAAAATTATCTTTGTATCAGAATTATTCAATAATTAATAAGTGATATAAGTTAATTTACTTATTAATTGTATTATGTTGTATATTTTTATGCAGAAAGTCGACAATTGCAAAAAATAGTGACAACATTTTAGAATAAAAATAATTGTTTCACATTGAAAAAACTACAATTCAATAAATGACGAATCAGAAAAAAAGCACATCGAAAGTTGAATTGAACTTGCTATCAATTTGGTGGGATTGCGAAGATGTTGTATGTTTTGTGCTGCGTCTGAAAAATAGACGGTATATAATGAAACTGGAGGCAGCATTTAAAGAAAAACGTCCTGAATTGGAAAATCCGGGTCCGGATAATGCACTTCGTGTGTCTTTAATAATTCGTGTAAAATCACGATCTTACACCATCAAATCATCATTGATATTAATGTTAGCAAAACTCTTTGTGTGGTAAAACTTTTACTAATTATAATGTCTTTCAGTTTTTGTTGACAAGGACCAGAAGTTCTATGAGCGAGGGATTGCGAAGATGTTGTATGTTTTGTGCTGCGTCTGAAAAATAGACGGTTCATATATAATGAAACTGGAGGCAGTATTTAAAGAAAAACGTACAGAATTGGAAAATCGAGATCCGGACAATGCACTTCGTGTGTCTTTAATAATTCATATAAAATCACGACCTTGCATCATCAAATCATCATTGATATCAATGTTTGAAAAACTCTTTGTTCGGTAAAACTTTCAGTAATGATGACTTGAATCTCACCTCTTTCAGTTTTTGTTGACACCGACCAGAAGTTCTATGAGCGAGGAATCATAAAGTTGTCGGATATAAGACAAAATAATTAATTAAAGTTTATTATTTGTATAAATAAATATCAACCAAATAGAAAGAATTTCGAATACAAAGATTTGTTTAAGATTTAAGAACATTGAATCAAAGTAATTATTGGTATAATCCATATACAAATTTTATCAATTTAGTAAAATGTAAGAATGATACATGGATATAAAATATATTAAGAGGTAGTTTAATTCATAATTTGTTGTTCTGCAAAGAATTTTCGAATATATTGAATTGGTTGGAATTGCAGGACAAAGAAAAAAATTTGAAACATAAACTTATGCGATGTTTACAAATAGTACAGTTAATTCAATATAAAATATCATTACTATTATATTGAATATAACATAAAATATGTCAATTAAAAAAATGATTTTAATACGAATTAATATCGAAAACTGGAAAATATTAAGTCTTGTGAATTAATTGAAATAAATATAAGCACTATATAGCAAATGCAGCTCTTTCGATATGAAAGTGCGGCTCCTAATTGGACAATGCGAATAATTTTATCAAAAGCGATTTTATGTGCGGATTTCTGGACTTTTTTTGCCTGCGTCAATTAAAATTTAGGGTAAAATTACCTCAACTTGATTCTGGATTAAAAATTATGATTGTAAGTTATGTTATTCAATGATAATATACATAATAGCATCATTTATATTTGAAAAAGAAACTGATGATGTAAGTTATAATATTTTGTGAAATGATTTCAATCATATTAACTGTATTTAATTTAGTTTGGTTCAGAAACAAGAAGTTCCAACAACCCCACATTAATAGAACTTCTCCAAGACTTTAAAAAACACTCCTCCTCAGTGATGTAAAACATTCGTTTTTTCGTGCAGTGAAGTGATTGTTACTAATATTTATTTGTGTTCCATCTCTGTTTATTTTCTTATTATTATTGTTGATGTTTTTTTTTGTAAAACTTTCTGTTATTAAGAGGCTGAAAGAGGCTAAAGCCCATAACAGTCTACATTTTTATATCACACCCTATATTATGTATTATTTAAATTTTATAAATAAATGATGATGAGAAACAAGAAGTGGAGAAAAAAGTGTAGATTTTTTTTTCTTCAATTAAAATTCAATTTGCATCTGGTGATTATTAACAAAATTAAATATTCCTTACAAATTATAAAGATAAAAATATTTTTGTTCACTATTTTCTTTATGAATTTCAACAGATAACTGTGGTAATAATATACGTAAAAAAACGATACAAATTTAAAGTAAATACTTTTATTTACTCAATATGAATCTTAGACAACGAATTCATAATAATGATAGATAAATACGGAAGTTTAAACTTTGATTTTAAATAAAATTTAAATATTTTGTGACTTAATTTAATTCACTTGAATTTGTTTAATCCTGTTTGGTTCAGCAACAAGAAGTGGAAAAATGTGTATTTTTATAAATTTTATATGCACGTAGCTGTGGAAATTGCAAATTAATATTATTTTTTCAATAATTATTTATAAAACTCATGTAGTACAAAAATTGTCCACAATAACATCAAATCTTTTGAAACAATAATACTGTTTAACTTGTAATAACTGGTAAACAGAAATGATACACAGAAAAACAGATTTGAAATAATTGCAAAAAAAAATAATGAATTAAAGCAGCAAATATATAGAAATTAGCACTTTAAAATCATCTACAGACATGAAAATATAATTAAGATCTCGAAAGCTAAATAATGTGATTCAAACAAACAAAATTAGCCAGTGTACTTTCATAATTTCAGCACTAGTTGTTAAATTAATAAATTGTCATCTAATATTTCGTTCTTCAATTGCAAATTGAATCGTTTGCACATTGGTATAAATGGATTATAAAAACTAAAATAGTTCTTTTCTTTCGCATTTCTTGTTTGTTAATTAAAATTAACAAAAGTTGAGAAAATTCCAAATATTTTGTAATTATTATACAAAGTAATAATTTATTTTGTTACTATGAATAAATCAAATGAATAGAATTAAACAATAATTTTCAGAAATTGGTTTACCAAATTTTCCATAAATTCTATTTAAAGAAAAATGTATTTGTAAAATTAATGTGAATAGTTAATAAAATTATCCAGAGAAATGTTTGAGTAAAACTATTTAAGTGAAACAGTTTACATTTCTAGAAAACTTTTAACAGTAAAAACAATCACAAAGTATTAAATACATACATTTAATGATAAATATGAAATTTGTTAATATTTATAAAGAAATGCAGAAAATGTTGAACCCATTTAAAAGTAATAAAATGAAACTGATGAGCAAATCACCTATGAATATTAAAACAGTACAGCTTTAAAATTGTTATTCTAATCAGCAGTTAGAATTACTACTGAAGCAAAAGCTGGCACTCGAGCTGGCACAATGACTATTAATGTCAGAAACGCTTTCAACTCAGGGACTTGCCAGGAGATCGTCAGCTAAAGGATAAGAACTATAACCAAACTTATCAAGAGCATGAGGAAAATAAACATAAGATCGGAGTGAGATAACCATCACCATCGGTGTCCTGCAGGTGTGGAACCTGCCGAATAATGGAAATAAAACAGCAGTGGCAAGAAGTAAAGTCGAGTTGGTCCAATTTACAAACCTGGTTATTGCCAACATCCAGGAGTGGATGGGTAACTAAGCAGTAGAAATATAGAAATAGTACTACTGTTTGCAGGAAAAAAATACAAGACTCATCATCTCCGAGTCTTAGAAGTGGAGATAGTACCTAATAAAGTAGTAAAGTACCTCGGAGTGAGGATTAACAGTTGCGTGGTGGAGCGGCTACTGCCGTAATAAGCAGACTAATGCCACTATCAGAGGATACTCTGGAAGAGGAGGCAATGCGATAATGCAGCGCATCCTCGATGAACTCCCGTGACGCTTCTGAAGTCATCGTAGAAACTGTAGTTGTAGGAAAGGTCCGAGACAAGGTAAACATAGCAAGGAATAAAAAGCTTGGCAGAAAACAACGGCAAGGTGGCAGTAAAAGTAGCAACTGGCTCCAAAAATGTGTACATTGTACTAGAATAATGGACGGGGAGAAAACAAAGCGAAGTGAATTTTCATCGAGAACAGTATTTTGGAACTTCTTCAAGAAAAGCGACCCAAAGTGTTAGTACTGCTCAGAAGAAGACAAAACTAGATGAGCCTGACAACATGATGAAAGTCTTGTTGGAAAAAGCGAGAAATGAAACGTAGTAGAAGGTTACATGAAAAGAGTCATGGAGAAAGCAAGAAAACAATTCAAGTGCAAGTAATGACAAAAACACCTATGATGTATTATGACAGCACAGGTTAAAAATTATAGACATTTTTGTAATAATTTCAACAATTAATAATCAATTATTACTTGAAACTTAATCAATCACAACCTACTGTATTAACATTAAAAAGCAAAGAAATTCAGAAAATGTTCGCAGATTTAATAATTTTAACGAAAGTGATGAGAAAATAACCAATGAATATTATAACAACACATGCTTAAAATTGTAAAAAAAATATAGATATTTTCTAATAAATTAATAATAAACTAATTGATTCCATTTCAATAAAAGGAAAATTAACAAAAAGTTCATCATATTTTCATAGATTTGTCAATTTAATGATATAACGATTCAAGTAAATTGAAAAGAAAAAATAAATAAATTTGAAAATATATAAAATGTGTGTTACATTTTAAGAATTATACAAAATCCCAACAAGCTCAAATAATATCCACACATTATCCTTGTTTCAACTACCTCAAGAACAAAAATAAAAATTTCCTTTAGTTACCACAACATCAAACACAGAATTAGAAGAAATCGTGTTTTATTTAAATAGTTAAGTTAAAACTGAAGATAATAAATTCAAATATATGAATAACGTATTTACAGAAAAAAAAAGAATATTTTCTTGAGACGGTTTATATATGAAAACTATAAGACAAAAAATATAAATTTTATGATTTACCTTAAAAAATTAAGCAAATGCTACTTGTCACATAAAAATGATATATCGATTTGATAGACACAGAAAAAAACGAGAAAATTAAAATAACTTTTTCTCTAATCGATTTTTTGATCATTGCATTATACATTATGATTGTTTATTATACTGTTAAAACTGAAGATAATAAATTCAACATATGATATTGAAGAATTTAAAAAAATGTTGAGTTGATTTGAATATGAAAACGATCATACAAAACAAATAACAGTACGTTAAAAGAAAGAAATAGAAAATAGACATTTTTTTAATAATCAGAACTTTGGGAGTAGTACTGAACACAAAAAATGAGATTCTCTTATGTAGGTAGATTTGATAGAAAGATCTCGAATTGAATTTTTTGATAATTAAAGAACAAAATCTTAAAATATGCGAATGGTACTAAGACCCAGAATAAAACGCATCTTCTATTATTATTATTTTTTCATTCGTTATATTAAGCCAGTCATCAGTTAAAACTGAAGATAATAAATCCAGCATATGATGTTGAAAAATTTAAAAATATGTTCAGTTGATTTGAATATGAAAATGATCTTACAAAACAAATAACAGTACGTTAAGAGAAAGGAATATAAAATAAACATTTTTTTAATAATCAGAACTTTACGAATAGTACAGAAAATAACACAAAAAATGAGATGCAAAAGCAATCGCGAATCAAATTTGTGATAATTAAAGAACAAAATCTTGAAATATGAGAATGGTTCTAAGACCTAGAAGAAAACGTATCTTCTATTTTTTTTATTCGTTATATAAAGCCACTCATCAGTTAAAACTGAAGATAATAAATTCAACATATGATGTTAAAGAATTTAAAAAAATGTTGAGTTGATTTGAATATGAATATGAAAACGATCATACAAAACAAATAACAGTACGTTAAGAGAAAGGAATATAAAATAGACATTTTTTTTAATTATCAGAACTTTGCGAATAGAATTGAAAATAACACAAAAATGAGATTCACTTATGTAGGTAAATTTGATAGAAAAAAATCGTAAAGTTACAAAAGCAATCTCGAATCGAATTTGTGATAATTAAGAACAAAATCTTAAAATATGAGAATCGTTCTAAGACCTAGAAGAAAACATATCTTCTATTTTCGAATCAAATTTGTGATAATTAAAGGACAAAATTTTAAAATATGAGAATGATTCTAAGAACGAGAAAGAAAACGCATCTTCTAATTATTATTATTTTTCATTCGTTATATAAAGCCGCTCATCCGAATGATAAATTTATGTATGCTGACTGCAGCAGTCCCGGATGGCGTGAATCATCCTTGGAACAAAAGCAAACCGGACCGACCACCGCAAACTCCCAAACATTGTTACTTATAAATTTGCGCAAATTTAAACACTACTTGCACAAATTCCGTGCATTTGAGAATACAGTGTAAATTCAACAATTTGGGACAATGAACAGTTGATGCCTGTTGGCGAAACAAGGCGAGACTGAAAGTAATTAATAATATAATTTGCCGAATGTGCTACTTAGAAGAAACTAAAATATGGTCTAATTATGATAAAAGTTACAATTACATTGCTTTTTAGTATAAACTTGATACGATTTGTACAATATAAAATTGGGAGAAAATCATCAATTTTTATGAAATGTTAAAGCAATTTCATCAAAAAAAAAAACTAAAAAGTGCACATCCTCATGTTTTTTAGTTCCAATAGAAATATGTTTTTTTTAATCTATAAATATAAATATATTTGAACACTATGTAAATAAATTTCTCATTGTTCATAGTTTAAAATCTATATAATAATGCTTTAATACCACTATATATTAATTTAATAACACTTCGTTATTACATAAATGAGATTACCAAAAATTGCGAGTTATGAATGGAAGAATATAAGGAAAGTATCTCTCCACAAACTGTATGTAATAAAGAATATTTTAAAATTGAATTATCCAAATAAATATTTGGAGGTACGAAAAACTTAATGATTGAGGACAGAAATTGGGATCATAATTATTGGCACAAACCAAACGTATACAGTATAAAGACTGTTAAGATTTCCAGAAAGTACGGGAAAACAACTTTTCAACTTTAAAGGAATTAAAAATATTACACAAAATTGTTTAACATAAATGTCAATTTTCGTTTCAACATACAAAGTGATACAAAAAAAAGTATATGTCGATAATTATAAAAATTGAGTGAATAATTTTTTGTTTGTTCTCGAAGCACATTGGTGCCATTAATTAAATAAACAGGGGAATCGTGACACCGACACCCGGCGCATCCACCAGAATCAAAACATGTTGCCAGGCAACTTTGTAACGACGGCGGGAGTTTTGTTTTGCGGAGAGGGTTTGCAGACGGCCGTTATTCCCATTTTCTAAACCTATTATAAATCATAGACGCACAATTTTTTTTTTGTTACATAATTTATATTGTTTGCTTCACAGTCTGGTGTATCCACCAAAAGAAATATAAATTATTGATATTCAAAACAATCATCAGGCCTATAATGATTCACGGGTCTATAGTGTCGTGCAGGGCCAGTGATACCAATTCATGCTATTTCAGTTATGCCAAAACAAACTTTTACGTTTGATAATGGAAAAAGAATGACACACTCGCAATGATGACCAGGGATGCGGTTAAACGCAAAGTTTAACTTATTTACTAACAATATATTATTGTTTCTTGGATTGGTGAGATGAAACACAAATAAACGTGTTTGCGTTTGTTGTAGTGACAGCAGTGCGGCTCAATTACCATACAATTTGCCTCACCTGATGACGAAATACACAAAAAAGGCAAAGTTCATCAATATTCAACTAACATCGCACAATTTTTTAATGAACTCGAATATTTTACATTGAAAACTAAAAATGGATAATATACTATAAATAATCAAAAGAAATAAAAAAAAACTACAATTAATGAAATTGTTTAACAACTAATGAAATTATTAAATTAATTTTTAAATTTTTTTCGTTTTTTTTTGTTATACTTCGTGATCTGTTATTACCGACGAAAGAAAAAGTAAGAACATTAGAATTAATGAAATTGTTTAATAACTAACAAAATTATTAAGAGTAGTTTAAGAATATTTTGGTCTTTTTTGTAATACTTTCTCTTTAATTTCGTGGTTTGTTGTATCCAACAAAATAACGAAATTTTTAACAATTTTTCGTTTTTCTTTTTGTAACATCTTCTCTTTGGCTTTGTGTATCGTTGTATCCGCCAAAATGAAGAAAGTAGAGTTAAAAAAAAATCTTTTAGAACTAGCAAATTTATTAACAAATAATGACGAAATAGGCAAATAATACTTGTTGTTTTTCGCAAGAAAAACATATATAGCGAACGTATCTGAAAATGAAATAGAACAGAATTTTTTTTTATCATTAGTTTTTCTATTATCATTATTTTATTTGCTCCTAATGCTTTGTTAATAAAAGTATTGAAACAATAACAAAATTTAATAATAAGAGAACTTAAATAAATATATTAAAGATATAAATTTAAAAAAATTGAGAATCAATAGTTTCAAAGAATGAAGAAGTAGTATTACAATTACCAACTAAAACATAGGATAAGTTAAAAAATTTAATTCTTGAAAAAAACAGAGGATTTATATTGAAAATTCAGCATTTTTTGCACAAATTTGCAAATTTAAAAATTGATTTGTACGTTTGGAAGTATGGTAAAAATGAAAAAAAAAATCAGAAATTCATAAATTTGATTATAATTTTGCATTTTCTAGATAAAGAAGTTGTATTACGTAACCAATACACATGATTTATAATATTAGGTGAAAATTTAATACTTCAAAAAGAAAGAAAATTGGAAAAACAAAAAATCATAATAGAAAATTATAATAATCTTTTTAATATGTTCAATGTTTCATCAAACCGTTATAGAAATATTATATTATCAAAGATTACAAATGGAAATAGATTTAGTAAAGATAATTTTGTATATTCAACATTAAGATTTTAATATATTAAAATAAAGTATTGTAACTTTTTCATTAAATATATTATGGTCAACAATTTCACAACATAAAATGAAAAAAAAATAGATGTTTTTAGATATTACAAATATATTTGAAAAACTTGCAAATATAAGTAAATCTGAAAATTTCTCAATTACAACGCCAAACAATAAGAACATTGGAAATGAAAGGAAATCATGCAAACACTAATGAACAAATAAAAGATATGTTTCATTAATTAAAATAAACTTTTGCAAAGACAATTTCATAGCACAATGCAATAAATTTGAAATATGAAATGTAATTGAAAAAATAATACTTTCCAAAATTTGTATTTGGTATTCGTCTCGAATTGATGCAAAAATAAGTAAATTTCATATTTATCGGACTAGTTTTATATTTTTAGTGTCTGCTACAATAGAATAGAACTAGAAAATTATTTAACAAATAACGAAATTAACAGAAAACGAAATACGAAAAAATCACTTTTATTTGCTGAATTAATTTTATAATATAAGAGTGAACAAATTTAAACGTAATTAAAAACGTAAATTTAATATTGACTTAAAGATATAAAGTATTTGTATTACAATTACAAACTTTACAGAATGTATAATAGAAGGTGAAAATTCAATACTTCAAAACAAATATTTTTAAGTTTAGAACAGAAGATGTATTACAATTACTAAGTAACATGTAAGAACTCTTTAATATTTCAAAATTTGGAAAGAAAAAAAAGTTGGATTATGACGAAAAAATGGAATAACAATCTTTCCAGAGAAAAGAACATTTTCCATAAATCAACGAGAATAAAAAGTTAATAAAAACTTTACAGAAATTACAGATATAAATGAAATATTAGTGAATTTTTGTTAAATTTATTTCAGAATGGAAGTGTGAATGGGTTTGAATTGAAATTGTCAACTAACACACAATGACATACTTTTTAAATAGATCTTATTTTATTAAAATTACCAATAAACACTCAAGATTATTATAATGTGAGAAGAAAATTGAACAGAATAAACGTAATTAAATACATAAATAATGGAGAATTTATTCATCCTATAAAAATCTTGCATAAAACAATTATGGAAACTATACCAAAGTTTAGAAATCTTCTAATAGGAGAAAAAAATGTAAATTTAATATTACATTTTTTCCAAATAAATTTCAAATAAATTATTAAATTGGTAAATGTATCGAATTAGAAAGTTTTTATTTAAAATATATTTTAAAAAATGTGCAAATGTAAGTAAATTAGATATTGTACACTTTATTTTATGTATATAATTTTTTTTTATGAAAATTCTCAATTACAACGCCAAACAATAAAAACGTTGGAAAGTAATGAATTCCATGCATTCACTAATGAACAAATAAAAGATATATGTTTTAGAAATTTAATTAAATTAAAATAAGCGAAGAAATATAAAATAAGTAAATAATTCTAAAAGTTTCAATTTAATAATTTGTATTAAGAAATACGTAGAACGTTAAGGTTTTGTGACCTCAGGAAGAATGATTATCACTTATTCAAATATTTTAAATAATCGTTGAATAAAATTTCAATTTATAAAAAAAATTCAACTTTTTTTTATGCAAATAACTTAAATAATCTCTTAATTTCAATAAAGTTTGAATTTTCAAATCTGTTTCAATTACAAATATAGGAAAAACAATAAAAATTGTTCTAATCATGAAATTTATGAAAATATTCCAAGAAAAACATTTCTTCACAATATATATTGTGAGCTCAGAAAGAATGAGTAAACCAACCAAGACAGATTTGTGCGACGTTTTCGTGTGCGTTGGAGAGAGACAGATTGAAGAGGGTAAGGAATTTAATACGGATTTTAATACCATGCTAATTTACAAAACTTCCTTCGCACTCCAATAACTTCATCCCTCTGTGGCCTTGTTAAAATAATGAGCGGGAAAAGGAGGACGTTCGAGTGAAGGGAGAGAGAAAAACCTTCACTTTATTAGTTCATTTTCACGAGACTCGACCACAAAAAAAAATCTCCAATATTCCCCAAAAAAATATTGTAAGTTGGATAGACTCTTACGAAATCAATTTTCTATTAGAAACAAGTAAATAAACGAAATTTAATTTAGAAAATTATAAAAATTATTCTTGTATTTTATGGTTTATCAAACATAATTTGCTCCAACTCCATGTTTCCATTATATCAACAAAATCAATCATAACTTTCTTTTAAATAAGCCTATATTTTTGTTAGTAAATGTAAATTGTTAAATGATATAAGAAAGATGTACAAAATAAAAATAAACAGAACAATAATATAGCCAATTTTAAAAAATCTACATTTATATATTTTTTCTGTATTAAGTATATCAATTTTTTAGTATTGTTTTACAGATAATATTGAAAATATTAAGAAAATTTATAACATATGTAAAAACACAGCAAAAATCGAATGCCTTTTATTATCAATAAATAAAACGAAGTACAAAAATTATGAAACTTGGAAGAACAATAATTTATTGCGTTTTTAGAAAAATATATATATGAAATCGTATGAAAACGAACTGGGAATAACAAAAATCTCAAATTATATTGGAATCAAGACGTCCAAGCAAATCAACTAGGACTATATGAAGAGGAATGTACATAATATAAAATATTACAAAAAATATGTAAAAATTCTTATTTTTATTAGAATAGTTTCTTGCACGTACAGAAACATATATAACTTCAAATTTTTGTTGGGTTTTTAGTATTTTTTTTTGTTTAATGTTACATTAAACACTACGAAATAATACACTTAAAATTGTGTAGATTTTTGAATGAAAAAGTTTTCATTAATTTAAACTTCTTCGATCCTTGAATATTAATGAATAGAATAAAATTCATTAATTTTTTTCAATTTCTCATTTCTCAATATTCGAAAAACTTATAAACTTAAATTCCAATGAAATGCAATAGAAAAATTAAATATTGTAGTTTTGTACATTTCAATGTACTTCGATAAACGTGAATTCAAAAGGAAATTAATTTAAAAGATATTTTTTAAATTTTGAAATTGAAAAAAAAAATTCCAAATAAAAAATTGTTGAATTTTTGTTATTTAACAACTGTGCATCTATTACTTTGGATTTCAAGAGAAAAGTAAATATTGTTATAAAAAGTTTAAAAACGTTGCTTAAACGAAGTATTTTTTTTTTTATCATTTATATACAATTTTTACAATATTTTTGATACATTTTTATTATTATTTCCTTATGTGTATGCCCCTCAGGTTAGGTTCTTTCGATACGCTCCTTGGAACCGGTATTTTAAGCGGGCTTCCAACACATCATTTTTGTTTTAAACTTGTTCATGTAAACTTACTTCCGAAGGCTAAGTGAAAAAAAAATGTATTTAAACATTTCTGTTTTGGACGAAGGACCAAGTTGTAAATGGAAGAAATATTCGAGGTTGCTTATTTACTGCATCTTACACTTCTATGCTTAACTACTACACTAATAATGCTCTTCTCCGTCCGAGCTAAGCCTTCTTCCACAACTTTATGGTGTATACTTCTGATTTATGATAGCAAAATATTGTCAAACAATAACTTTCAAAGATTTTGTCATTTTATTTTTTTAAGCATCAATTTTTTTATTGTAAACTTTCATATAGTTCGAATAGTTCCATAAATATTGAAACCAATGAAATCAATTATAAAAAATAAATAAATAACTTCAAAAAATTGATCATTTGCAATTTTAAACAAATGTAGATTTCAATTATAAACTTTGATGAACATGAATTCAAAAGGAAATGAAAAATGTAATTATGTAATCATTCGTGATATGCTGAAACTGTGAGTGAAAATATAAGGATTTGACGTAAGATTCAATGATGTAGTTGAAGGATATTAATAAATTCCTTTAGGGCCGATGACAAAGGGCGTTAATTACTGGCAGGAGCAATTACTCAGTGCAGTCGTGTCTGGTCCTGTCCGATATCCGTCGCCAACAACGTGCGAGAAGGAGGAGAGACTGACTTTACTGCACGGACGCTAATTAACTTTTCATCACGAAAGTAAATTAAATCGGGACCATCCGCATCGCGATTCGTCCTGGACAGATCGGAATGTAACATACACTGGACGAGCTGCAGGAGGGTGAGTGAATGCAGGCGCGCCATGAACCAGATTGATTGATTTAATTAAATGAGAATCACGTAATTAATTCTGATGCCCAATATTGACTTCGGTATTAATTTGCCAATGATAAATGAAATTAGCATTTCCACCTGCAACCATCATCAACATCATTCAATTAGAAACAGTGCTTAATAATATTATAACAATTTAATTAGAACAAATCATTAATCTGAATTGAACATAATACTTATTTATTTAAATCTATTGTTTTTGGGTTTGGACATTTTTTTAATTTAATTTATTATTATTACAACCACAAAAATAAACAATTTAAATTTAGTTTAATTTACATTTACAATTTCGAAAATATGAAAAAAATTATCAATTTCATCATATTCGTAAATAATAATGTAATTTATTTATTACGTAAAACATAAATAAGGAAATCGTAATATTCATATTGTTAAATAATTGCTCATAATTTTTTATATTTGTAAAATTAACAACAAAAAAATAATTATTGTAAGTATGAAATATTTCAGTTGGAAAAAAAAAGAACATTCATATTATATCAGAAAGTCCATAAGCAAATGGGAGTTGAGATACAAATAGTTATGACATGGTTTGGGTGAAATTAAGAAAAGAACTTTTTGTGATGTATTTTTATATACAATTAAGAAAATAATCAGGAAAAGAAATACGATTTTGTATGCAATATTTGTAAAAAAAACAAATTTAGCATATTTTATTTTGAAAGCTGAGCAATCATCAACTTAAGAAAAATCAATCAATAAAAAAACAACGATTTCATTTAATGAAAGTTAGAAACAAATTCTCAAAAGCAAGTGTAGTAATTGTATTAAAACAGAATTTCACATTTGTTTTTTTTGTTAATTGAATTTAAAGAAAGAAGTCAATAAAACCTAGATTAATTACTTTTTATCATTATGCATCTGTGCAATTGGCAACATGCAGCTCCGAATGGATTTGTTAGAAAATTCAATACGCTAGTAAAAACAAGGCTATTTTTACAGGCAATATTTTAAAAACAGGCAATTTGTTTTAAACAAAGCCAAAAAGAATGTAATCAATTTTTTTTAGATAACTGTAAGATATCAATAAAATTTATAAGTAAATGGGAATTGATATAAACAGATTAAGAAATACTAAATTTATGAAATTAAATTTGACAATCATTATAAATTAATATTTAAATACACATTTTCTTGCGTTTATACATTGAATGTAATATGTTTTTCAATTACAATCATTCAATACAAAAAAAAATGTATAGAAAATGTAAGTAAACGATTTCATTAGAGATAGTGAAAAAAAACTTCACAAAAGTAATAAATTTTCAAATCAATTTATACTACAATGTTTCGATTGTAGTCATTGTCATTTTTTTTTTCATTAAAGAAAGAAAATGTATGAAGTTTTAAGAAAAAAATTCAATGACTACAAGAGATTAATACCGAAACTGAGAAATACACAATATTGAGAAGTGAGACGGTTGAATCATTAGTCATACTAAGTTAATATGATTCTAAGAATGTTCCTACACATAATTGAAGAATTTCATATGAAATTGATATCAAAGATAGAAGGTGCAACAATTTCTATCGAAGAAAAGAAGCGAAAGATAGCAAGTAATATGTTCTTTCTCTGAACATGTCAAAGAATAAATAGAATGAATGCACCGTCAATGTTTGGACTTGTCCACAAATACTTTGCTTCGATGATGGAATAACCCCACAGTCAATTAAAATGGGGTAACTATTCTCTAGAATTACTGTGGCAGGGAATTTCCTGATGCCAATAAAAGAAATCCAAATTGAACATATATACTAATATTCATATATTTATCTAGTTTCAATTCATTCTTTTTTTCAATTCAATTTAAGAAGGTCACAATTTGAAAGAAAAACGATTTAAATTCAGTTTGGTTTATTTTTGTGTAATTTAAGGACATAAACATAAATTGGAAATAGAATACCAGTAAATAATAAAAATTGTATAATTTAGAAACAGTAGGAAAATCTGTTCAACAAAAAACGAAGACAACTTATGAATGAATAATAATAACATACATATAAATACATCATTTGAGAAAAAAATAACTTATTTTCAAAAAATTATATAAAGCCATGTATTTTGAATTTTTGACGATTTTGAGAGAAAATGACGAAAATAAATAAAAAAAAACTTTAAAAAATGTAATTATGAATCAAGCAATTCTCTTTTTCGAAACAAGTGTGCGAATTAAAGCTGTTTTAAACAATTTCATTACATTGCAGGAAATGTCCGTATAATGTAAATAAAAGTAAGTTCACAAATTTGTTAGTACAGAAACAGAGATATCCTTGGTAAATGTAAAAGAGGAAAAAAAAAGAAATAATAATCTGATACGTTACATTACGATTAATGTAAGAGAAAATTGGAATGTTTATTAATTATTGGAAAAATTTATTGTTGTATGATTAATTTATTTCTTAATCAATTGAAAAAGAAAAAAGAATCATAAAATTAAAAACAGCTATTTTTAATTTGGTATTTTGTCACAAAACATAAATAATATCAATTAACGTTCAGAGAAAATCACCAATGTTCACTTTCAAAAAAGTCAGGATGAAAGTTCTGGAATATTTTAATCAATTTCTTTCCAGGATTGATATATAAAAATATATGGATACAACAAAAAGAAATGGAATAAACGAAACAGATATACGCTTAAAATTTGATGGAAACACACGACGCAAATATAGAATAAAATTATAAAAAAAATATCAAAATGATGATATTAATAAAAAAAAGATTATGATTTTACACCAAAATTTGATGAACTTCTTCATTTCTTATGATTAATGTATAGAAAATATAATAGTCAGAATTAAAGACTGTGATAATAAATATCATCACACTTACAAAAAATGTTGAATTTATTTTAATGAAAATTAAATAAGATAAAAAAAATATAATAAATTTGTCTTAAAAATGACGTATGCATAACATATTAAAACTATTTCTTAACAAAAAATTTAAATATATGGAAATATTTTGTTAATTTAGCATAAGTTTTACTGACATGTACAATTTAATATCAATAAAAATAACAACTTTTATACTATAAGAGATAATTCACACCACAAATGTAAAGAAAATTAGAAAGTAAAGATTTTCTTATACCAAGCTTGAAAATAAAACAAAATCAATCAAATTAATTTAAATATACGTGACACTTGAAAAATTTCACCAAAATGATTGATGACGCAAGAATCTACTTGATTGTTCTAAAAAAAAATCTCGGAATATTCAGTGATTGCATTTGCAAAGATCTCGTCGTTTGTTTTCAATTCATGAATATTTTCTCTTCACTTATAAATTCATCAAAACAAAATGTATACATCTGCATAGAAAAAAAAACGTGCGGCCTCACGCAACATGGGTATTATTATTATTATTCCTGTGTTGGACAAAGTGATTTTAAATAATAAAGCCTCGAGATGAAAATGAAGTATTAAAATCGTGTTTGATGTGTTTGCGTCTGTCTCATTTTATTCGAGAAGGAATATAGAAATGTATATAAATAAATGTATTCTGGGGAGCGGATTTTTTTTTGTACTTATTTTTGAGATGGTTCTTGTCTGTTCCTCGTTTCCTTATTTTTTGTCCTCTTCCGCTGTACTTTCCAATAAGTTCTGCCGCTTACAGGGAAAAGAAGGGTCTCCTCCCTTGAGGATGAGAGATCCCAAGTCACAATGCTTTACTACAAGATATATCCATATACGGTTTGTTTTTGCTTATTTTATTCATATTTTTTTTGTTTGCTTCCTCTTCCTCGCGTTGAGTCCGGATTTGTACATGCTTTTTTTATATGTGCATTAAAGAGAAATAGGATTGTGCATATGCGTAGAGGCAGGATGAGGGATCAAGGCCTCTTACCAGGTATAAAACAATCCGAGCTATCGCCGTGGAGAATATAAAGTAATGATTTGCGATTCATGTACTGAAAGAATACAGAATTTGCAGACCAATTAAAAAAAAATTGGATTAATTTTTTTTATAAAGTCCATCAGAAAAAAATACTTGCAGTGAAAGTTTCGGACGTAGGTGCCCCACGTTAGGCACCAAATTGTATTTTGTTTGCTTAAAGTGCATATGCGGAGAGGCAGTATGAGGGATCATGGTCTCTTATCTAGTATAAAACAATCCAAGCTTCAGCCGTGGAGAATATAAAGTTATGCTTTGCGATTCATGTACTGTGTAATTAGAGCATTGCACGCCGCGTAAATATGCTGCAGCGTTATGATGCAACGTACGAGGCTACATAATTCCCCTCTAGATAAATTATATTATGTAGAAACGTTACGTAAACACGTGAGAAATAGGGCCAACACACAACATCAAGAGAGATGTGCGAAATTGCCTCTCGCAGAGCGCCATTAAATACATTGTTGTAAAATCGTCATCACCGTGGTTTTAATATAAACGCACCGTAGTTTTGGGCTAAAATCCCAGACAACGGGCGCCCTCAACCCTTGCGCCAGAGCCGGATATAATCCTTTTGATCTCACTTATATGGCGCGCCTTCAGACATGCGGGGTTGAAAACAGGGGGGATGGAAGATAATGTGAGCCCGTGAATTATTTGAAGAGAGCTCCGTCAGCAGAACGAAGGGATGTGTACAAGTATAGTAGTAGTAGTAGTACAAGTAGTGTGTACATAATCAGGATGAGAAAAGGGCATCATCTCTGTGCGTAGTCACAAAACCGCGCTTCCTTTTCCTCCCGACTGCGACAGTTCCTCCTGTTGTGTAACAATGCGACGCTGATTTCGGGCCTCGAAATTCGCCAAGCCGTAAACATTTAATTCACAATTACACTTTGTTAATTACTTCACACAAGTTGCCCATTACAAAGGTTTCTCGGATTGCATCTTGTGCGGCTGCAGAGTTACTCCAAGACGATTGAGAAATCCGGTAAACCTATTCCGTAGAAATCCACTAATACTTTCCATACGACTTTAATTAAAAACCTTAATATATATTATGAACAATCTAGATCATGATTGATGTACCTGACAATACAATGTAAATTGTATAAGACCCAAAATAAATTTGACTGTCTTCAATTAGATAAACTTAATAACCATAATGAATAAGCATATTAATTTAGTAAAGATCCATACCGCATTCTAATATTAATTAAAGAAAATAGATTTGATAAGAGCACATCATACCGCAGATAGAAAAACAAGATAGGAAGAGTAGGAACATGGATCTAAAAGCTGATCCCAAAACTTGATCCGTGAATATCACGGATGCAAGACGTGGTAGGCTCTCTCAGGAATGGAAATAGCTATTCTTATAACGAAAAAAGTGATCAAAAGTGCTAAAGATGACCCAGAACATACCATATTTAGATGGTGTTTATGATGGTATGGGCGTTTGAAATGCTGAAAGATTTCTTAAAGCCATAAACTGGTAAACATCATGCTTAAGAAGCAGGAGAAATAGTATATGTTACATCAAACAAGTCATGAAAACTGAAAAGCGTTTGCAGTACACCACAGGTTAATCGTTATGTTTGGATGGAGAGCAGAGGTTTTAGTGTGTAAGAATCACACAGTACAACGGTTCTGTTCCAGCTGTGATCACTTTTAAAGGTTTCCAAGAAAAAATATCAAAACACAATTAATTAATAATTCCACTATTTAGAAGTTTTCTAAAAAAAAGTCGATGTACTTATTGATATAAGTATTTGCAATTTTTTAGAAGACCAAAAAAAAAAAGATCTTTAACTTTAACTATTTTCAGAGCACCAGAGTTAATATGAGAAAAGCTGCTTAAAAAGGCAGAAAAAGATTAAAATACAAATATTTTTAATTAGATAAAATAAGTTAATACAAAAACATGTAAGAACGTTGAAAATATTACAAAAAATACTTAATAATAAAGAATATTATGATAATTGCAGAAAATATGCGGGCATCAATTATTATATTTCATTTATTTAATAAGAAATTATCATTGATTCTTTTACTTTTTCATAATATGTTAAAACTTTGTACTTTATAAAATAAGTGATCATATAAATCAGCAAATTAATTTTACAAAATAAGGATTAATTTTCTTATAAAAAGTCAATTAGAAAAAAAACACATTTAGTAAATTTTTTTCATCATTATAGTTGTCATTTAAAACAATTATAATATATTGAAGATCTATCAAACAAACATAATTAACACTTTGCAATAATTACTTTTAAAATCTTAAGGAATGTTAATCATCGTGCACCAAATCATAAATTAAAATACAGTTTTCTAAATGCAAACAGAAATAAGACAAAAGATACATGAAACGTTTCATGCTTAAGTTCATGCATTAAAGATAATAGTAATTGTAATAGTTGAGGCTACTTTTCTTTAGAATATGAATATATATTTGTAAAAAAAAACTATACAACTATGTGTTTGGTACTTTTAACATAGATATAGGATGAATTGTACTGGTACTGTGAGGAAGACGATAGCCCTGAGCACACGCTATTTAGGTGCTGCAGATGGGTTGGAAGGAAGCACGAGGCGGAGGCAGAATTGGGAGTTCTGCTAGAGCCAGAAAATATTATCAGTGAAATGCTGAAGAGTGTGGACAGCTGGAATATTGTAGCGGCGTACATATCAGAGGTGCTACTAAGCATAGAAGAACAAGAGCGGAGGCTGCAGAGGGCCTACGAGGGTAGTGGCAGTGGATGCCAGCATTAACATGATGTAGAAGTGCCAGAGAGGCAAAGACAATCAGCAACGTAGAGTGGTATAGTGATACAGGTCCTGTATGCTGGCGAAAAAGTAGAGAGGTTTTAGTGCGACAAGAATCCCACAGTACCAGAACTCCACCCGTGGTCCCTATGTAAGGTTTCCTCTTCTCCACAAAAACAATCGATTATATCACAGTTAACAAAAACTTCTTAGGATTGGTATTCAAACAATTAGAGAAATTATATAATTTTTCAGTAGTGGTTTCGCCACCTTAATAAATAACCTCAGAAACAAAAAAGGTATCTCTTTGGATCATCAATAAATGATCATGAAGTCATAATATATATCCATATTTTTTAAATTTTTAAATAAAGTACAAATATGATTCTTCGTATATATCATAGTTTAAAAATCTTACTTTTATTTTGACGAATAATTAATATTTGACAAAATAAAATGTAACAAAAATTCGTGTTAGATAATTCACATGTTCTTAATCGATTTGATATATAAATTTCATTCAAAATAAATTATATTTGAATAAGTTTCAGGATTTGTCACAAAATCCATTAAATATTATTGATTTTTTTATTTTTATAAACGTGGCACAGTGCATTTTTTTTTTCAAGACAAGAAAATCCAACAGTCCTAGGCTATGCGGACGACCTAGCAGTGCCAAAACGGAAGAGGTGCTGGTAGAGTCAGCAAACTCGGCGATCCTGAACATACAGGAATGGATAGCTAGGAAGAAACTCAGCCTAGCTCCAGGAAAGACGGAAGCGGTGCTGCTGGCCGGAAGGAGAAAAACAAAACCAGTCACTTTCCGAGTTACAGACACTGACATTGCCCTCAGAAGACAATAAAATACCTAGGTGTCACAATAGACAGCAACCTTTCTTTCGAAAAGCACGTAGTGAACGTGGCGGAGCGTGCAGAAGTGGCTACTCCAGCCATAAGCAGGATGATGCCAAACATGGGAGGGCCAAAGCAACGAAAGAGGAGACTGCTGGGTACAATTGCACAGTCTCTAACGTTGTACGCTGCACCAGCATGGGCGAATGCTATGCGAATGCTGCAAAAATACAGAGCGGCCCTGGCAAGACTCTTGCAGACAGCAAATGGTTAATTTCCGGGTACTGCAAGACTGGTTGAGAGGGGAGTGGTTTTAGTTGCGTAAGAATCGAAGGTTTCCACTCCTCTATAAACAAAACAAAAAGACAAGAAAATCCAATGATTTAAAAAATAAATTGTAGTAAAATTTTGATATTTCTCAATTTTCCCTTACTCAATATAGCAAAGTGTATTCAATCTAACTAGATGGAAACTGTTAATTTATTGTAATAAACATTCAATAATAGATTTATAAATAATAATACAATGAATAAATAGTAAAGTTAGTGAAACACAGCAAAATAATTGTACTTGAAATAATTCAAGAATTGAAAAATAAAATGTAGACAAAGTGGACATTTAAAGAAAGTCACAAAGTAAGTAGTTTCCCACAAACCTCAATGAAAATAAAATACGTAATTTTTAATGAAAATAGAAATTTTTCACATAAAAACTTACTAAACTAAATAATAGCAGTTTCATAATTTGTCTCAAAATCCATTAAACATAATAGAATTTTTTTCATTTAAAAACGTGGGACAGTGCCTTATTTTTTATAATTAAAAGAAAATCTCTTTAAAAAACACTAATATTTAACTTGTTCTATTCATATAGAAGAGAGAATTCCATGTAATTACATTGAAACTACTAATTTATAGTAGTAATTATGCATAGAACGTTTTAATCATGATAAGTTACTATAAAATGAAGAAATTGCAGTGTAAAGCTAATTGTATTAGACACAATTCAAAAATTGGCAGACAATTATTTTTTTTTTTTTTCATGTAGAACCATTTGGATAAATTCTTATGAAAGAATGTTTCAAACTAATTTTTGTAAGGACAATATTCCTATGACAAATTCATTGTTTGATTTGAAAAATTGTGTTAATCTTTGAAATCACGTTTCATATTTAAATTAGTTAGCAATTTGTGATATATATATAAAAGCAATGAAAATAAAATGGAACAGTTAAATTCCTTTTTTTATATAAAACGACGAATGAAATAAACCAAGTGTTACGACAGTATTCATGTGACAGTTGCTTTGGGGGAGAAGAGTAGCAGCGAGTGAATGCAGTTCTCATCCCTTTGGGGATTGCGACTTTCCGCGTGAAAACTATGGACGACATAAATGGTGGACCAACTTACATCATACAGTTTTGTACGAAGACTTGTTCGACCGGAGACATATGTGTGTGAGACTCGAATATAGAAAAGTTTCGTGGAACTCTATTTTCTAGAGAGAGACAGTTCAAAACCATTAACTTTTCAGAAGTTCGTTCAACTGGAACGACACAAATCCACCTTGCACTTCATATAATTAATAAAATGGTTATTATGTAACATTTGATTTATGTTTATTGTACTAAGGAGATGAAAATATGCTAATTGTATTGATTATCAAAGTTAAGATAATTTATATATATTTGATCTGCAAAAGATTTATAAAAATTAACAAATTCATTTAAATATTATTTTATAGCAAAAAATGAAATAAATTTATTAAAATCAGCAAAAATGTAAACTAATTAATTAAAAGACAAAAAAAAATCAAATTTTTTTTCGACTCCCGAAATTATTGTTACCAAAGACTGAACATGGAACTAAACTAGAAAGTTTAATTTTTCTTATATTAAAATATAGAAAATATAACAAAGAGGAAGCATAGTGATAGTAGATCTCTGCTTTCAAAAACATTGGACCTAAATAATCCATCAGCTCTTACATAAACCAAATCCTCGGACAAATTACTTCATAATTTAATGTAGCCTCAAAGCTTTTTTTGTTTTCACAAACAAAAAATGGAATTTAAGTAAAAAAAAATATGATTTCAATGTATATTTTTAATTGTTTCTTGTCAATCAAACTTGATTTTGTTGAGAAAATTGTCGAAATAGATTTTGTCAACATATTTTTAGAATTTATTGATAGAGACGATGAAATAAGAAAATCTTTTTTTCGATATTCAAAGTAATAATAAATATTGGACAAGATCACAAGTTCTATGTGAATAAAAACGAAAATGTATTTTTTTGTCTGAATCAATAGGAGACTGCAATGTTATAATAGTTTTCATTAATATTTAGGGAAGAAAAAATTATGATTGTAATGAAAATATGCTCAATCATTTGCAGCATTTTCCTTATAAAATCTCCATTCCTTCCAGAATCTGATAAATATCGAAAGAGATTTGTTCAATATATTTTTAGAATAAATGGAAGAAAACCATCAAAACGAAATTAATTTTGTGTCGATTTTCAAAATAATAGTTTCCATTGATATTTTCTATATGGAAAAAATATTTATTGGATAAAATGAGAACAAATATGGTTTTAACGGGAATGTTGAATCATTTGCAGTATTCATTTCCAAAATATTCCAAAAGAAACATGTTGTACAGATTTTTGAAAGATTCTACAAAAAAAAAGTCAATTCAAATTCTCAATCATTTGCAGTATTTTTCTTAGTTTTTCCAGAAGAAAATCAGTTTCATACAATAATAAAAAAAAATAAGTTTATATTGTAGAGATTTAGAAAACGTGGAAAATCGAAACGATAATATTTATAGTTTCCTTTTTAAGCAATGGAACTTTCCTTTCTTATGTACTATATTGAAGAAATATTTATTGGATAAAATGAGAAAAAAATGTATGGTTTAATGGAAATGTTCAATCATTTGCTGTATTTTTCATCAAATAAAACATCACATTCAGAAAACAATAACAAAAAAATATATAGTAGACATTTTTAAAAAGTATAGAAGATCAAAAGAGATATATGTCATTTTCTGTCTTGTAGTTTCCATTAATATATGGAAGAAATATTTATTGGACAAAAAAATAAGTAAAAATATAAGATTTTAATGTTTGTTTGAATCAATGGGAGTTTCCATTGAAACTTAATATATGGAAGAAATTCCATTAAAATTTTCAATCATTTTGAAATGATCAACAAAATTCATCAATTCTATTTATATTGTAATAAAAAATGTCTTTGCAGCTTATCAAACATGATTGAGTTAAATAAAATAATAATTATTATATTATATCCAATATTAAAAAAGAAGTCATATAAAACTGTCTTATGTATTTCTTAATAAATAAATCCATTAAATAATAGAGAAATAGGAAAAAGTTTCAGTAACATTGCTGAATGAAAATATTGTTGTATTTTTTATCAGAAATCCAGTACAATCACAAAACGGCAAAGAAAAAAAATAGAAAACAGGAAAATTCAATTAAAAACATAATTGAGAAGTTGTCAAATAATCGTGATACGTCATTGAAATAAATTTCAAAAATATGTAAAATAAAAGTGTCTGAATTGCCGTATCTTATCAGTAAATAGTTTCTGTGTATTTTTTTTACTTATCCTTGTCTACCGGCTATGTGTGGGGCTGCAGCTTGTTCTTGGGGGTGGTGATGGAGATGGGATAGAGATAGAGAGCTTGGACGCTTCGTCCTGCTGTTCCGAACCCACGGGGGGCGTGTGGGAGCAGCGCAGGCCGAAAAGCAAAAACTCCAACGAAAATTACAAAAACTACATCTGCTCAGACTTCGACTTCACAAAGCACTAGAAATGCCTACACTAATACCTTCGTGGTAAAAACCGCTACAAATATGACCAGGACCCAATTTTCGGACCCAACCATTATCTTCTGATTATATTCTGTTTAGTTTTAAGTCAACCCCATAATTATATAACTTTTTTTTCTTAAAAAAAAACCATCACCATGTATACTGTATTAGCAATATAAAAAAGCATTTTTTGAATCTTGAAAAAAATTCGGACGCTTGATCCAAAAACCCCTGCAACCGTTCAGATGTTGTAATACTCACAAAATCAGGGTTTCTGATTAAATCAAACACATGCAATCATCTACCTCAGGAATATACAGGGTAGATGCATTATAAGCAGCCATTCAGAGAGTGTTTCTCCTACGTTACCGTTAAAACACATAATAATGTACTTTTTTTTTTCTTATGTATTTATGTTTGGCCAATAAATTATTATTATTTTATTTTTTCAAATGAAAGCAGGGTTTTACAATATAATTATAAAAGTAGAAAATATTTCATACATATTTTTGCGTAAAATAATTCAACAAATATTGCTGAAAGAAAATAGATAATAAGTGCAGTAAATTTTCAGGAAATTTATCGAAACTGGAAATCAAGTTTAAATCCAAAATAATTAAACAGGAAATTTATATAAACATATTTTTTCTTAAATGTTTTCAAATATTTTAATTATGTAGTTAATTTTTGTTAATAAATGCTAATATTTTACTATGAATTTAAATGTAGCAAAAGTAAATAGAAAAAATCGTACAAATTTATGCGTGAAACAATCCAACAAATATTTCTTAATTAACGTAGACAAAGTATTAAATTATTTACAGTATGTCTTCTACAATGCAAGCAAGTTCTTCAAAACTTCATGAAATAGAAGAAAAA
The DNA here is from genome assembly GCF_001412225.1 of Nicrophorus vespilloides. Classification (NCBI taxonomy): domain Eukaryota; kingdom Metazoa; phylum Arthropoda; class Insecta; order Coleoptera; family Silphidae; genus Nicrophorus; species Nicrophorus vespilloides. Next base: position 26,655 of record NW_017098640.1, on the reverse strand, counting down.
AGAAACCAAATAATATGTAAAAACATACTGTTACTAAATACTAAATTAGATTAGCAAATCTTTCATTCGAAATGTTCTATGGAACAAGGCTATATTTACTTTTAATGAAATTCCCCAAGAAATACAAGAAAATCAAATAGAAAAAATACACACTTTATTATGTTTAATAAATACATTCTATAAGTAAAATCAAATGTAACATTTGGAACAATTATGGATTTTTTTATTAATAAAAATTAAATAAACCTTCAATTATTGAGATTTAAGGAAATATAGAAAGTGACGATAATATGTATATTTTTTCTAATAAATTGATAGAAAATGTCTAGAAATTTTATCTTTATTTATTATTGAAAAAAAAAAGCAAAAATAACAAAATGTTGCATTCAAACTGCAAACTTTGATTTTTTGTAAGATTCACTCACAAAAATACACGCTAAAAAAGTGGAATTTAATTCATTTCTGGTCTGTTGTTTTGTGCCATGTTTCTGTTGTGTTATATTTTATTATATTCCATTATGTCTTACTCTGTTCTGTTTTCATTTAGTTTCATCTTGTTGTATTTTTATTATTTTACTTTTTATATTTTAATATATAAAATTGTAAACTTCAGAAGGCCGCAGGAGGCTAAAGCCCATACCGGTCTCTGCTAATGTATAAACTATGTAACCTTTTACAAAATTAATAAAGTATGTTAAAATGAAATGATGTGGTCTTAATCTAACATAAGTTCAATTTAGAAAAAAATCTTGTTGCAAGTACAAATTGATTATATTAAGAATATATAAATTTTTGTTCCAGTATGCAAATCAATTCTCATAAAATTTAAAATAATAAATAGCTTGTAATAAAAACAAAGTAGATCTGATTACTTTATCTATATTGAACTATTCAATGTTAGTGTGATAAGTTCAATGATAAGGTAATATTTTCTCGCATTAATCTTAAAAACTGGAAGTTTATTTTATGATTTTATTTTAAATTCTCGATTATTTACAATAATATTCTTGTCTATCATAGTTCCTAGACAAAATACACCGTCAGAAATTACTGCAAGAGATGATTTTGTCAATTTATTTTTAGAATTTAGAAAGATTAATAAGATATTCCAATGTTATACTTTCAAATCCTATTTATTATATGGAAAAAATGAATAATTTAACAAAAAGTATCAAAACTTTAAGTTAAGAATAAATCCAAAAAATTCGTTTAAAAAATGTTATTATTTTGCAATTAGTAAAGATAACATCAATATTTTATAAAAACAATGATTAAAGGAATTAATAGTGTAATAAATACATAAATGTATGTTGTTTTTTTTTTCTATCAAATCTTATTGAAAAAAAGATAATATATTTTGACAAAATCTCAAAACTTGATGAAACTATTAAAAAGCATGAGAAAATACTCCAAGGAACACCAAAATCAAATAAAAAAAATACGTATTAAATAAGAAATAAGTTGTAAATAAATACAATTTACATTTATAAAAACAGAATAACAAAATTGTTATGCAAAATATTTCATGAAACCAATTATTGTGATTCGAAAAATAAATCAAATTTTAGAAAATACATATAGAAAGTAACGATCATAAAGAAAATGATCATGTAAATGTTTGGTTATGCAATAAAAAATGAATGAAAAATGAATAGAAAATGGATTAGAAAATTATTTCATATTTTTGCTAACTTTTTTTCATAATTTTTGTCACATAAATTTAAGATTTTTTCATTTTTTTTTTATAACTTCTTATTTACTTTTTAAATATTAATTAACTTGTAATAAAAGAAAGTAAAATGTGTTAACTTAATCAATTTTATTTCTTAATAAAGAAAATTTGGAAAATCATCATTAAAATTGACAAAATTAAATTTGATAATAAAACGTTATTTCGAAGATAATTTTTTCGACATTATAAAAGAGAAGACTAAAATAGTTAACATGTAATGTAAATATCGAAAATTGTACTTAATAGAACATTTTTCGTCACTGACAAATTGTAATTTATCATAAAAGTAATCCGAATATAAAAGATTTAAAAAAAAAAAGTTATTTTAATAAAATTACAGAATTTATGAATATGTTTGTTTCTAACATATCAATTTTTCATTTAATTATAAGTTGTAAAGATAAATTTGAGTACTCTCATAAAAATGAAAGTTTTTTTTTTTAAGAAAACTAATTGCAAGTTCTTATAAGAAAAAATAATATTTTGTAATTTATTAAGGAAAATCGGAATAAAAAAATCTTTACAATTAACATATCATATATATCAATTTATAAAGGAGATGTTGCAAAGTAGATGTAAGTTTTATGCATTTACACCAAGTGGGAATGTGGCTCTCATCTCGAGCGGTCACTTCCCGTCCTCCGGCGGTTTTTCTTTTCTTTTTCATTTCATCAGTGTTAGAGGAGAGAGCAAGTTCCAAGCTGTGGGTGAGAAGAGATTCGCTCTGCGTTCAACCGAGAGTTGAACAACTGGACAACCTAGTCTTGTCCGACCGACACTGCACCTGCCCATCTTCCACGCAGAAACACAACCAAATCAAACATCAAAAATACAAGAAAATACTGTCATTTCGTTTGTAGAATCAGTGAAATGATAGAATTAACAAATATGTAAATCTTCTACGCAGAAAAATAACCAAATCCAACCCTGAACATGTGATATACGTTTGGAAGTAAACATAAACAAATCCAAAACACAAAACATTGGTACTATGATACAAATACGATCATTTTATCAACAGAAACAGTGAATTAACAAAACTGCCTGTTTCTCGCAGAAACAACCAGATCCAACCCCAAAATACAAAATATATTTACAATTAGTCATTTCGTCAGCAGAATTACTGAAGACAAAATTGAAAAGCTGTTCATCTTCTATGCAGAAACACAACCAAATCCAATCCAGAATATACAACTACGATCAATTCGGCTACATAATCAGTGAAAAACATAATTATCAAAACTTCAATACAATTACATAAATTCAACACCAAAAACAGAAGATGTTAGTTCAATGATATACAACAACCATCATTTCGTCTACAGAACCAGTGAAATAATAGAATTAACAAAACTGTCAATTTTCAACGCATACACACAACTAAAAAAACATGTAAAAAAGAATAAAGAAATATTTAATTTAATTGAAATTGTTGCAAAATCAGTTAAGACAGAATTAACAAAAATACCAATCTTATAAGCAGAAACAGAACCAACATTTGTAATACAAGAAATTAGATTAGTAGAAAAATCTAACACCAAAAACACAAGTAAACGTTGGTTTGTACGGACATTTCGTTTTCTGTCTTTTACATTGATAAAAGATAGAAAAAACAACCATGTTTACTTTAGAAAACAAATTTCTCAATAAGTAACGAAACATAAAACGTTTGTACATCAAAAAAACAATCCACTTTTTAGGTCAATTCTAAAACAATACTGGCTTCAAAATGTACATTTCTATATACATTCTTGAAATATTTTAGAACTGAAACAAATATGAGAAAAATTCAAATTCAATTTTTTCTTAAAAAGAAACGAATTTTATCGACAATACTTCATAAGAAAACTGGCGAGAATATGCACTTTTTCAAAATATTTGAGATTTTTATATATGAACCATAACTTCTTTAAAAAGAAAACCAATTTTATCGAAATTACATCTCGCAGCGATCAGCAACAATGTTATAATAATAGCGCAGGCGAATAATCAAAATCTATTAAAAAAGAAACTTTCGTCATTCAAATTTTATTTATTCAAGAATAGCTAATATTCTTCAAGTACACAAAAACATTCCTTATTTTTGTAATTATATTTTCAGTTCGTCAGAACTAATGGGGGGGTCAAGTAGACAAAACAAATCTATGACAAAACTTTTGCAATTAGAATTTATTTGGTGCTTGATGTATGTTTCATAAAAAATCAATCAATCAATCAATCATATTTCTATGTTTACTTTAGAATTGTTGCGTAAATAAATATGTTTTTTTTTAATTTAATGAAAAAATAATCATTTTGAAAATTTTAATTGCATTTATAACTTTCATTATAATCACAATTAATATAGTAGAAATCAATGAAAGAACCAGAAAAAAATAAAAATCATATATTTTTCAGAATTATATAACAATTGGCACAAAATATAAGATATAACTGAATCTCTTTAAATAAATATTATAATAATCATATAATATGTGAAAAATAGTAGCATAGTAGTTTAATGAAAAATCAAACATAAATTGAAAAAAAATGTTCAACTAAATAAAATCAAATGGAACTAAACAGTTAATATTAAGTTGATAGAACAATCAATGTTTATTTGTATAAATAAAACTAGGATTCAACATGTATACTCAAAAAGTGAAAAAAATAGATGTTGCCATAATTAGTATAGAAATAATAGATCAAAATACTTAGAAATCATAAAATTGTGATTCTAACAATATATATGTATTATTTTAGAAAATTTGATTATCTCTTTTTTTTTAAATATTTAAAACAAAACATTGTAATTAATAATTTAGGTCATAATTAGGATAAATAATGTTCATGTTAATTAAGAAAAAATATCTTCAACAATAACTAAAGTGAAGAAGATTCAAACCAGAATAAATGCATTTTCATATGGAATTATGAAACATAAAATATATTTAAATACATTTATAAAGTACTCACGATAAGAAAATGAGAATTGTAGAAAAATGAAAGTATTCATCGATACTTTAAGAAATATTTAAGAATTCCACAACTCAATGAAGAATCCAGCAATTTAGAAAAAACACGATTGTTTCTTCAATTAAATAAGAAATATTTAGGAATTACACAGTTCCTTCACTGTTTTAAAAATTAATATAAAATCTGTCTATAATATAATAAAAATTGACCTATGGTCAATAGTCCTTTGAAGCAGTTTAGTTATTTTTTTTATTTATTATATTTGTATTATTGTATCGAGTTTGTATTTTGTTCTGCTTCAATAGATATTATTATTATTTTATATAATAAAAATGTCAATTATAGAAAAACGGAAAAAAATCAATGAAATAGGAAAAATACAAGGAATCCATAATAAAATCTGTATATAATTTTATAAAATAACAAAAAACCGATAATTTCTAAATATAAACTATTTCAAAAATTCAAAACTCAAGGAATAAATGAAATCTGACAACTTTTAGTATTTAAGTTCAATTTTATAAAGTAATGATTATGTAATAGTATAAATTCTTTTTTTTTGCAAATTATACAAATGTAGTTTATATATCCAGTTGAAAAATGTACCGAGTAACAAAATACAGTATTATCTAATAAGATATAGATCGATATTATTAGGAAAGCAATAAATCCTCGGCCTAGTTATTTATTACTTGTATCTGGATTGAAAGATCTACAAGCGCAGATTCGTATCTGCAACGCATAACTTGTTAGATGTAATTTGTTGGATAACGAGAAAAAAAGTAAAGGTGGAAAGATCAAAATCGATGTAGAACAATACGTGGGCCCCGAACCGGTGCGTAAATTGATGATGATGATGGATGCTGCAGCTTCTCTCTCGAAGGTTGGCTTTAATAATCCCAGGTAAGATTTAATTCGATCAAAACTCGGCCTCCGTCTTCGTCCTCGTCCGGGCACGCGAACACCACGCGAAGAGCATCTCTTCTGGAAGGAAACCACTTGACCTCGCCTACTCTGATGGTAGGAGAGGAGTCTGGCATGGACCTGAGGAATACTCAGCATGATCGAGCGTAATTACAAAGTCGTAATGACCTCATCCTCTGCCCAAGACATGTTTTATGGTAGCTCTCTTATTCATATATATATACAAGAGAGTTGCAGGTAGTAAGTAGCCGAGACGTGATCATCATCATCATAATCAACTGCTGCATTATGAATGGACGACGGGCATTGATTACACACAACTTGATTCATACGAAATTCCATATTTTAAAATGCATATGCGCAGAAAGAAGAAAAGAATGAAAATACTAAAAACGCATCGAATATCACAAAGAGTATCAATAAATCAATAAAAGTCGTTGTTTTATAAAGTACGAATTTTCAATTCCAAAAAAAAATAAAGAAAATACATAAAATATAGACAATTTTATTTTCATGAAACAATAAATAAATAAGAAAATTTAAAAAATTACAAGCCAGTAGATAAAGAAAAAATTGAAAATACTGAAAAAGTTTGTAATGTTACAGTTAAGTAAATATTAACTAATACTTTGATTGTATAATAAATTCGAGAAATATACTCGAATTTGAGAATCAATGAAACTTCAATTAGAAAATAATAATTGTTATTGCAAAATATTACCTAACACAAAAAAAATTGAATAACTAAAAGAAAACATTTTCTGTAAATTCTTGTGGATTAAAAAAGATACTTAATTCAAGAATATAAATTTAGAATAAGAACAAAGTTCATGTTAAAAACAGAAAAAAAAGATTGATTATTTATTGATATGTAATATTTATATAAGTGTTACATTTCGATATTTTCATTAGAAAGAAAAAACATAAATGTTACAGTTAAGTATTAACTAATACCTTGATTATATAATTAATACAATAAAATATATTGTAAGTTCATAGTCAATTAATAAACTAATAGATTTTAGAAACTATTTTCTAAACATTATAAAGAAAAGTAAACAAATTATATCACAAAATGTTATTAGTATGTACCGCAATAAATAATGATTATTACAGTAAAATTAAGATATTAAAAAAATATTTGAACAACATCATAGATTTTGTAGCAGAACGAATTTATTAAAATTATCAGTAAAAATCCATTCAATTAATTAAATATAATATTTAGACTAAGAAATGTTAAAACATTCAATAAATCCTCATCGAATTCACGTGACTTTTAAACAAACCATAAATGAAATAAGATGTGTATTGTTACATGTTGATATTTTCATCTGCATTTAAAATTTGCCAAATTTACTACTTATCTATTAAAAAATGGACACTTCAATTTTAAAATTTATCATTTGGTTGAAAACAGGATAATTTACAAACCCACATAAATATAGACAAAATTCAAAATATTTCGAAAGTTACAGTTAAGTAAATATTAATCATATAATTAATAGAAGAAATAAAATGAGAACGGTACAATAAATTAAAAAAAATACCATTTTGTGAAAATTCTTTTGAACTTTAATATTTTACCACATTGATAAGATAGATATCAATGTCAGATGATAGATTGCTTTAAAAATATAAAAAAAATATATATATTTTAACCCTAGTAGAAGATCACATTAAATGTTAAAAATTATCAAAAAAAAAAATTGACCATTGAAAAATATTAATTGTTAAAATTATAAGTAAATATACATTAATTTAATAAAATCTAATGTTTAATCAAAGAATATCACTTTGAAAATAATAATATAAAAAGAGATGTGACAAGTTATTTTTTTTTTAAATATATTTATACATAAGTAAAAATTGCATTTATAATTGTTATCTAATGTGTAACATTTTTTTCTTTCTTCTAGAAAAATTCACATTTCACTTTATGATGTAAATTGCATTATTAAAGTATCGAAAATTAGATATTTTCATGAAATAATAACGATAATAACTTTTTTTGTATTTGAGAGATGCTTCTCATTTTTTTTGTGATATTAATTGCGAAACAATCCTCACTTTTGTACTATAAGAAAGAAAGCTTTTTAAACAAAAAGTTTTATATTAAATATATTATAAAAAGTAATTTAATTAACATCACTAAATGTTATGTTCAAAATGTGAATAAATCTATTGAAGTATAGAATTTTGAAACGATAATCACAAATTCTAGTTTTATATCCAATAAACATATATGAAAAACTGAAATATTTACAAGTAAAAAAAATTGCAATTTGATCCAATATTAATAATGAATATGAATAACGTATAATGAGAAAATAGTAAAGTTTTTCTTAAATTCAATATAAAAAAAAACAAACTAAAGATAAACACAAAAAGTAATCCAGTATAGTAAATTGCATTAAGACTGAAATTTATTGTAATAAATTGCTTGAACCAAACGAAATGCCAGAGAATGAGAGAGCAAAAGTGCAATTTGCTCTCGGAAACTGGATGATCCGCAAGTTTCTTCCTCCGAACGTTATTAACTTTAACCTGCTCCCAACACCTGCGTTATTAATAATTTATTATAATTGCGGGGCAACGCAGGAAATTGCAGAAGTTTACTCTCGTTTTTAATCTTACACAGAATACAATATGTATCAGATTGACTTTCCGAATTAAAAATAAAGAATTCCTGAGCGATTAACAAACATCAAACTTTTCAAAAATGTTTGTTAGAATAATGAAAAAATAATAGATATGAGCGAATATTCAAATCAAGATGAAATAATCATATCCAATAGATATTGATTTGTCAAATTAAAAGAAAGACAAGATCAGCCAAAATTCAAAAATAAAATGCAAGTAGAATAAAAGAATCATGTTCATTATCAGATTGGTTTTCCAATTGAAAACAGGATCAGGGGGCTCGGCAACTTGTGGCTCTTTATGCGAAATTGCGGCTCAGTTTCTTATTAACAAAGGCCTTTCTCGCTCCAACAAAAATGTTAATAATTTAAACATTTGTAAGAATCATAAATAATTCAAATAAAAATTTCAAAATCATTTGCAAGCAGAATGAAAGAATCATAGTTATTAACAAAGATATCATTGAATAGACGGTCGGCAAATCACGGCTCCGGAGCCACATGTTTGGCTCTTCACTCCAGAAAATTCGTAGAATATCAAAATAAAAAACATTCATACATATTTTTAGATCCGAATAAAATTCCATAAATTTAATGAATTTTGCATAATAACAAAATCAATATAATTTGTTTGTCTAGTAAGAATATGTTCATCTAGAATTACATGAAAAAACTGAAAACATTTCTCATTTTCTGTGTATATTCACAAACCATTGATAATTAATGGAAAAAGTGGACATTTTTTTTTATTTGTCACCCAAAATTTAGACAGAAACATGGAAATATATTTAATTCCGTGTGAAGTTAATAAAAATAAATATTGTAATTAATTTACATCATAAACAGTTTAGAAACAAAGAGATTCAACAATTACAAGATGTAAAATATTAAGGTTAACATTTTAATCGAAAAGATGTCATTATCAATCTCTTTTTATGAAATAATGGTAAAATCAGTGAGAAAAGTAAGATGTAATTGTTTTTTATGTAAATTATATTTATACCTTGATTGTATAATTAATAGAAAACAAATTACAAATAAATGTAGAAATAAAACGAATAAGTAAAAAAAAATCCTAACATTTTCTTGCTAATGAAAAAGTTCGAATATATTATAATCAACAAACATTCGACTAAACTTAATAAATTAGAAAAATTACTCATGTTTTTTTAAACTAATGGATTTTCGACAAACTAATGTTATGTTTTAATTAATTTGTTTTAAGAATAGTAAGTGAATTGTTAAAAATAATCACGTTGTTTAAATGCATAGGTTTTACAAAATATATTATATAACACCATAAGAAAAGCGTACGTTTATAGATTGATTAGTTCCCATTCCCATAAAACAAAACGTCTCATAACTTTTTTCCGGCTAAGCAATAATCAACAAAGTTTTTTAAAGTAAACGTTTCGTAACATTCTCTTGGTAATCAAAAATTCCCAATCCAATTTTAACAACAAAAATTGGACTATATAAATGAATAAAACAAAAATGAAAATATAATTGTTTAAAAAGCAAGATTCGACAGAAAAATTGTAACAAAATTTTATTAAAAAAAAAAACAGATGAAAATTTTCCAACTCCAATTTAATGAAATGTAATGCTTAGACCAAGAAATATTAATATATTAGATGATTATAATTGATATGAATTATATCTTTTTATAAGATTGTTTGAATTTCTTATTATCACATCAAATTTTCCATTTTAACAAATATCAGGAAAACGATGATGAATCTAATTACAAATCATATTGCAAGAAATATTCCTTAATATGTGGATCACATTTTTGACAAGGACATAAGAAAATCAGAATAAAATGAAGAGAAATAAAAATAGAATTGTCATAGCAATAAATTTGTGTATAAACGAAACTACTGTAAATTAAATATTATGTGTTTACAACACTAAATTTAAATGAAATCGAAAATGATATCAAGTTTTATACAGAATAAAAAAAAATTGTATTTTGTAGTCCAGTCGAGAGAGCAGATTTATCTCTTTGTTTGTTTGTTTGTTTGTTGAAAGTGAAAGCAATTGCCTTTGAGTTGTTGGCATATTGCCGACTTTAGGAGAGAGAAACATGTTGTACCTGGCGATGTGTGCAGAAGACACATGACTACACGATAGGTCGGTGGAGTAAACAGCGGAGAATGCATGCAAAGACGCTGACGGCGCAAAGGGAATATAAGTGACAAAGGGCGCAAATGCTGCGGGGAACGAACGAAACGCACAAAGCGATGTAATTCCGAGGGATATAAATGAGGTCCAAGTGATAAATGTTTTGCAATGTTTGCGGTCAGGATGATCTGATGTCAAAGAACACACAACCAGAGAACGAGAAAGCATAGCTCTTTCATTTTACATTTAATCCCTTTGGAATGACATCAAATATAATCCTTTTCAACAGTCCCATATTTCTTCTTCAAATTCCATGTGATTTAATAATGTTAAAGTACTTAAAGTTTTCCATATACAAAATGTGAATGTGATTGTATTAAAACTTTGCAAATTTCACAACCAAATTTTGGTTTGCAAACATTGATTCCAGAAATATTTATGATATAAAATCAATAAATTATAAAAATAGAAAGCAAATATTTAAAAAATAAATATTCCAATAATGTTCAAGCATATTGTGCATGATTAATTAAAGAAATAAAAATACATGCAAAATTCGGAACAAAGATTCATTACATTTCAAGGTATATTTGTTTTAAGGTTTAAATTTGTAACATTACAAATAGAGTAAAATATTGGTGACATGAATTATTGTCATTGAAAGTTTTACTAGTTTTGTGAATAATATATATTTTAATAATACAATCCAAACTTAGATGAAAATATGAAATTAATATTTTTTTCTTGTATTTTGTTGGAATGTTACAACAACACAGCATAATTATCCGAAGATTGGTAATACATGAAAAATAACTGTTTCTCTAATGAAATTAATTCACATTGAATACGGAAATGTTAAAAAAAACGTTTGCAACTTAAAAATACCGAAAAAAAAATTTTCTTCGCAGCTTAATTTAACTTCTACTTTTTTTTTTCAATTTTTGTAATAACGTAAATTATAATAAATTCGACAGCAGTATTAATTGAAAAGTAGTTGGTAAAGAAATTTATAATAAATCATATATCTTTAATCAAATATTTGTGATTTTAAACATAAAATTTAGTCGATTTTTTTCAGAAAAAAAAATTTAATTGTGGAATTGAAAATAAAAATCTTAGCACAAAGATTCTGAACAAAAAAAACACAATTTTAACAATTTCAAAGAATTACATCTGAAGGAAAATTTACCTTCGTAACTTTCGTATGTAAAATTAAAAAGGATAAATTGATAATGAATAAATAAGAACATAAATAAAATACATTTTAAACTCTGTATGAGAATTGAAAATCTGATAGATTTTTCAAAAATTAATATTTTTGATGAAACAATTACATCTTTTTATCATATGTATAAACAGAAAATTTAAGAACAAATAAATTTGTAATGAACAAACCAGCAAGAATTAAAGAAAAAAACTTTAAGAAAATTTTTCTTGACGATTTTAGAAAAAAATATTTTAAAAAATCAATTTAAATAAAATGTATTAGTAAAAGAATACTTTTGATGAAAGCTCTAAACATTTCCATCAAATATATCTTTGCTAAAATTTCGTTCGTATGTAATAAAACATGAAAAATACTGTATTTTTCGTACCATAAGATGCACCTTCTTTTTCATATAGAAAAATGAACTCAAATTTTGGGTGCGACTTATGGACCGAAGGTTTTTTCAATAAATCGTCTCTAAATTTGAAAATGAAACAAAAAAGACTTTCATATAACGTGAGGTATAAACTAAATGTGATCAATTATGCCAAATTGGAAACATTTTGGTCCACCACCAACATAGAAAATGGTTCGAGAATGGAAAAAACAAGAGGAATTAAAACTGCTAGATAAAGACAAGAAACATAGAAAAATGGGTGCGTCTTATGGTCCGAACTTTATATTAAAATGTTTTCTTATAGTCGGAAAAATAGGTACATATAGAAAATTATCTTTTTTTTTTCGATAATTCTTTAAAATGAAAAGAAAAAATGATCAAAACTCAAATATTTTAGTTACAATAAATGTATCATTAAATGTAAACATTTTATTTCAACGTATAATTGATTCACTTTAAGTGAAACATGGTATTGCTTCGTAATAATTATTATAATTCTTCAATTTTATCTTATATTGAAAATAGAAATTATTCATTCTTGTCAATAGTATAAATGCAAATTACAACAAATCATTTAAAAAAGGAATTTTTCTTAATTGAAAGCTAATGTTTTTTCTAATTATTTTTTAATGACAACATATATCAATTTGAATTTTACCTGTTTATTGGAATAATTATGTAATATATTTCTTCGGAGATGATAAAAAAATTAAATTAAATTTTCGTTACAGAAAATTTACGGTTTTTTTTATAAATTTAATAAGTTTTTTCTAATCTGATTCATGTCACTAATAGAAAATCATATGTCATTTTAATTTTAGGTGATAAAAATAGGAAATCATTATTTAAGTACAACAGAACAATTCAGACATGATACTAAATAAAAAATTTACTGTTGATAATGAGAGTTTGAGGCTGCTGCCACACACTTAGGTTTTGTGGGAAAACGATGTATAATTTATGGACGCCCAGAAATGGTAATGGTTGGAAATAGAATCATCCAAAATCGTGTCTGATTACATGCGAAGGAGAACGCACAATATAATTAATATAATACATCTCGAATGCGTTTCCTTCGAAATGTATGTATACATTCGAAGCCCATTAGGCCTCAAGGTAATTGACTAATAAACGCATTTACCTCGTCCAGTAAAAGGATAAAACCACCCATGTTCTACTCATCAAATTTCGGAGTCGCGTGGCTCTGGGCCAAGAACAGAGAAAGAGGATAACCGAAATCTAGAGGGAGCGAAAACTTTGTTGTCTGTATATACATTATATCTATATATACATACACATAGTCGTCCTTCCTCGACACTTAAAAGCGCATTTCAGCCCCGCGGGTGTGGAATCAATCAAGATCCCAAAATTCCCCCCAACAAACTAAAGTAGACGACTTATAATTAAGTTTTCGTGGAGATATCGCGTCTCCTCTAATTACTTTCAAATTCACGTCACGGGATCTGCATTTTCTGTTTCAAACGAGAATTATGGTATTTTCCATCCCTTCAGCGATACAACCCGTCAATTTAGTTCAAACATCCCTCCAAAATTGAGCAACAATAAATTCTAAATTAATGTTTTGCATCATTTATAACATATTTACAAAAGTTGTGACCTAACACATTATTTTTTAATAACAAACGTTAAAATATTACATACAAAGATTTTCTGTTCATTATTAGAGAAACAAACAACTGAATTATGTAATTAGAGATATTAATTTAGTTAATAAGAAACGTATTTCATAACGGCAATAAAGGCAAGCAACAAAAAAAGATAAAATACAAATAAATACTTTATGCAATAAAAAAAATGTAATATATTCTGTTAAAACAGAAAAACCGAATTTTCACCATCAGCGAAACAAAAAATTGTCTTTTAACGTCTGAATTATCTAATTAATATCATTAAATTTAGTTAATAATAAACGTACTTCGTAGCAGCAAAACTTAGCAATAAAAAAAAAACATAAAATACAAAAGTCAATTCTGGTAAATTCAGTTAAAAATTTATATTGAAAGAGAAATTTTTGTTTAAACAAAAAAAAACTGTATTTTCACCATCAGTGAAACAATCATCTGTCTTATAACGTCTGAATTATCTAATTAAAGATATGAATTTAGTTAAGAAACGTATTTCAAAGCTCCAAAAATTAGCAATAAAAACATAAAATACATTTGTCAATTAGAAATTAATCCTTTACTCAAGTGATAAAATATTGACACAGTTTTTGTCATAATTCATTAGAAACTGCTCAACCTAGTTATAAATATATATTGAAAGAGAAAATGACTTTTTTTTAATTTATTTGTTCAAACAGAAAAACTGTATATTTACCATTACCAAAAAATTATCTTATAACGTCTGAATTATCTAACTAAACATATTAATTTAGCTAATAAGATACGTACTTCAATGCTCGAAAATTCATCATTAAAAACATAAGATACAAATGTTAATTCCAAACAAATCCTTTACTAAATTGATAAACTATCGTCATAAAAATTGTTGTTTTTTTCTGATCTAGCAAACTGTCTTATCATGTTTTAATTATTTATTATAATAAATTAATTAGCGAATTCAATAATTCGCAAGTAACTTATATTTTATTTATTTGAAACATATGAATAGCCTTGGGAAACAGCGGTTTCAAGCCGTCAAACTCTTATATATTGTGACACAGTTATTATAAATACAATAAATTTAAGTTTTATTTGTTTTATTATTTCACAGATCAAATAGAAAAGAAACGAAACGTATAAAACGGGACAGTATCTACTTATAAGTAACAAGAATTTATTATAGACAGGTTTCCTAACATATAAAACGATTTTATCTTGAAATATGTATTGAACTCTGCTTCAATATACGCAATTGTTATATCTATATCAATTGGTTTGAAAATTAAATCGAGTTCAATTATTTAAAATTAAAATAGTTAATGTTTGCAAAATTGTGAAAGTTTCACGTTGCTTATTAAAAAAAAATAAAGAGAATTAACAATCATATTTTTATGTATGATGTGTTTTATTGTAGGCAACTTCATGCGCTCGAAGTGCGATCACACAAGAAGCAATAAATAGATTAAAGTAAACTCTTTGATATTAGAAAGAAATGTTTTCTTGAGTAAATTGAATTGAATATTGATATAATTAGAAAATACGATTTGTTTTTTCAATGTAAACATGTAAAACTGAAATACTTCTGCACAATCTAATAGGAAATATGTATAAATAGAATGTGCCAAAAAAATACAAATTTTTATCGTAATACTAAATTTTATAGTAATCAAAATTTTTGGAAAATTATGTGTTCTTCATGATCAATTTTTTTCACACAAAGATACTGTTGATTTCCACAACAGCACATGGTGAATGTACAATCCAAAAACATTTATGATATAATTAAAATTTATTGAATATTTACAAAAACAACAAAAAAAATAGATTTTGATTAATACAAAATATCTGATATTTCGGTGTTAATAATAATTTAAATTGGTGATATTAATAGGACAAAAATTATCGTCAATGTGAAGATATTTGTAATTTGCAAAGAATCAAGGTGAAAACTGGAGAAAAAGAACAAATCGTACGAATGCTGATTAGTAATCAATTTCTTGTTAAAATTGTAATTATAAATATGTTGCATAATTAGTATATATTGTAAACAAACATTATTGTTCTACTTTATTAAAGGAAATAATGATGAAAATTAATCTGGTAATTAATTTTCGATAAAGTTCTTGTTAAAATTAGAAACACAAAGCATAATTAAAACGTTAATCCGGTTTTAGCAAATGCTGAAAAATTCAAGATCCAAGACATTAATACAAATGTAGTGAAACATTTAAAACCATGATTTTTTTTTTGAGAAAAGTTCAATTAAAATACATTTTCTGTATACCAAATATTTGCTATATAGATAGAAAACAAACAATGTTATGTTAATAGTATCCTAAAGTTTCATTTTACATGTACAATTTATAAACACAAATATGGATTAACACAGAATACTGTGATTTTAGTAAATCGTTCAAAAATTCAACTTGCAAAGTAAATATTAAAATATACATTAATCTCGTGACAATTTTTCGTCATTTACCTATTCGAGAAATGTGTTACAAACAGAAATCATCATTAAAACAAATTATATAGATTATAAATTCAACATCCAAGACATGAAACTGGTAAACAATTGTAGAAAACTACATCAACAGAAAATCATCAAATTAAAAAACATTTACCAATAAAGTTAGATAACATAATCAATAAGACTATGCTCACAAATGAACTTCTTGTCAAAATTATAATTACAAATCTGGATTAGGATTATTCCGGATTTAGTAAATCATTCGAAAATTCAACAAATTCAAATCAATCTCACGATAATTTTACGATTTTATATTAATCTTCTTATATGTTAATAACAGAATAATGTTTACACAATATCACCAAATTCATAAATGAAAATGTTGTTAAAATTATAGCAACAAATATTGCGACAATTTTGCAAAGAATTTTCATTATCTTTAATATTTCAGAGCTTTCAAGTATCGTACTTATTTATAATTACGAGGATGTAAAAATATTTGTTTTTGTTATGAATAAACAAATTATACGTAAAATACAAACACAGAAAACATTGCAGTGAATCATTTCGAAACATGTTTTATTTTTAAAGAAAAGTTCAGTTAAAATAAATTTTCTAGATATAATGGATAAAAGCATTTATGTTACAGAATAGTATGCAAATTTGTAGTTTACATGAGGAATTGTATGATTACGAATCTTATAAGCATTTCAACTGTGTGTTTATATAATATATAATACGAACGCAAAGAGCTGCGTAATGCTGCAACAAACGGAATAAGAAATCGCATGTAAAATGGAGATGAGATGATGATGCTCTCTTCTCTCCCCGGAGGCTAAAGTTTCGGAACGGAATGCGTAAACTGAGGCAGAGAGAAGAGAATAATAATGCATCGATTTAATATTTAAATCTTCCCTTGCATACATCTGCATACAATTTGGACACGAGTATTCATTTTGCTAATAGAAAATGAAGGCAAAACGCAGAGAGATAGTAATAGTTTTCCGAAATTTCCACCTTGATTTATATGCAAATTCCTACAGGTGAGAGAAAGCTTATAATCAATGTCCACCATTTGTCCAAAAAAAAAAAAAAAAAGAACTAATAATCTCAAAGAGAATTCTAAATATACATAGGAAATAATTATAACAAATTTCAATCTTGGAAAAGATAAATTGTCCAAATAAAAATGATACTTTTTACACATGAAAAGAATAAAATTGTTTTATATTCTTCAAACTTACAAAAATTAACATATGTTCATGTGGTTTCAGAGGTCTTTTATTTGTATTAAGAAAAACTTAATGTCTTAAGGATTTGGTATAAAAGAATAATCCAATTTAACTACAATAGTCTACTAGTATAAAATATACAAGCTTTTTGGTGGTAAGAGAAATTGCTAACCGTTTGTCGAAATACGAAAAGAAACGTGTATTATAAGTTATACATTAATAAGTTTATTAATTAGCACAAATTTTGAGCATAACGTCAGATTTCCCAATGTGTTATTATGTAAATTGCATTAATTCTTCACAAACATTTTTTTGTTAATATCATTTGAGACAAAACTATCATATAAAAAAAATGTTTTAAGGCAGGATATGAAAAATTTGTTCGATTTTTTGATAAATCTTTAAAATATATGTACTCTTCTTAAAATAAATAACTTGTTTCAATTTTTAAAAAACAAATAAAAAAAATGATACATTTATTTTGCAACTTTCTTCAAAATTTTTTTTTTGTGCTTTTTAACTTATTTCTCATAACAATATTTGTCTTTTCCACACTGGGTTGTTAAATGTTTGTACTTGTTAAACGATGAACGCAGTCATTAAAATTAGTCTTTCTTACTGAAAACCAGAAGCTTTTGCAGAATTCAATTATTCGAAATACACCTTAAACAATTTTTTTTATCGAGTTGTGAAAAGAGTTTTTAAGCAAATAAAATTTATTTTCATGTTTCAGTTCCCCAAATATTCATCGTTGCTTCATAGATTTCACAAAAACCAACAAAAAAACATGTTTTCCACACTCGATTTGTTACTTTTATTTTATAAATTAATACAATTGTCTCTATAAATGTATGCAAACATCAATAAAATTGTGTTTCAATTCTTAAATAATAATTCACCAATCAAATTTTGTTGGGCAAATCATTTACACGAGATTAATTAAAGTAATCAGAATTAGTTCAATAAATAAATAAGAAAATTCAACTAAACATTTGAAAGCAATTTATGTCAAAATAAAATTTCTATGTAGTATTTGTAGACAAGAGAAAATTAGTATATAGAAAAGATATGTCGGCTTTTCAAAGAGGATTATAACAAGCGTTTAAAAGAAGACCAGACACGCGTTTCTTATATTTTCGGCGTTTACAAGCAACCACCTTGAGGCTACGAAACTTGTAACTGCTCGTTAATAAATTTCTCGTGTGGATCAAATAACAATGCACATGCAACGTGCATTACCATTTCAACAATTAAAAATTATCCTTTGATTCCATAAGACTATTACATCACAAAGTTCTGGTGAGTGATGAACGAGGTTTTCGCATCGTTGATTTAGATATGTGTAGAAAAGGATGCTGCAGATGGACCTCACATGAACAAACAGATTTATTTTAATTTCCATATTTCACTTGGCTTCAATCAAGACCATTAAGATGATCAGAAAGAGGAGGCGCAAAATGAATCTTTCCAGAGAACCGCACATTATGTAACATTTATCATCAACATCTGCGGTGATTTGGATGAGGATTATACCTGCACCTCTGGAGTTTTATAATTGATACTTATTATACTATATCAATATTCGAATGATTACGAATATCTACAACTTGGTTGATCCATTTTTCATAATAACATTTTAAAATATGCACGCAAATAGATATTGTAATAACAAAAGGCATAAAGGCAAACAATTTATCATTATAATTTTCACTTATTTCACAAATGGATTTATGATTTTCTGTAAATAGTTTTAAATTTTCTTTGAAATTAACGAAATAACAAATATTCAGTATGATATTAAAACAATTAAACAACTGAACTTAATCATTTATAAATGTAACATTGATGTGAAAGTTCTTTATTGGAAATTAAATTTTATTATCAATAAAAATAAATAGTATATGCTTTGAGCTCAAAATCTCAAAGTAGAAAATAAACAAAATGCTAGTATTGTTTATATATACATTTCTGAATCATCAATAGAACTATAACAAAATAAGTGAATTAATACAAATATAAAATATATTCTTCTCAATGAAGAAATTGAAATACCGATAATATAGTTAGTAAATGTCACTTGATAAATATATAAAGATTGATGATTTTTTTTTAACAATTCACATACATAAAATTGTTGCGACAAAGATTTCAGGAAAATATTTTGGGTTCAACAATAATTTTTATTGAAGACCATCAGGAAATTGCGTTTTTCTTGTATTACGAAATAATTAAAGATGCATCGTTTACATTTCAATCTAAAATGTTACGTTTTAAAACTAACTTTATAAGTAGTAAAAAGGATTTTTTTTTCATTTCAAATTTAAATTATAAAAAAAAAACTTTAATCAGAATTTATTATTTAATAGTGACAGAAATATCATAGTTTTGAGAAATTCAATATATTATTATTATCATCATCGAAAAAGATAATGCCATATGTATTTAAATTCAAAGGAAAATCGTAGAAAGCTTTGAGAATATTTTTTTTTACACAATTATTTAATTAATAGGAAATGTGTGCAATAACGTAAGTTTCCCACAATTAATGATCGAAGGAAATGAGCGGAAAAAAAGAATATTTCCAGATTAATGCAGTGGTAACCATCGAAGACAATGGTCGAGCTTTTTCCTCTTTTGAAGTACACTTTGAACTTCATGAGATGTATAGGTCTCAATCCCTTAAGGAAAAATCATTTTTCTCGGTTTGTTAAACTCTTTACGTTGACCATGCTTTTCACTCTGCTGCTGATGATTTTTCTGGAATTGGCCTTGAATTGGAACGGGATCGAAACCATCAGGAATGTCCTCTATTTGCCAGGAATCTCTTTGGTAACGGTTTTAACGATATACAAAGTTAGTAGTTTTTTGTTGTTTACTGAAAAATCTACTAGATGGATATTTAGTGAAGGGGTCGGCAAAATGCGGCTCGAGTAATTTCAGCAACCACTCCAAGTAAGGTAATAGATAGTCTTGGACAACATTGGCTCTTTCCAACAAAAAGGTTACCGAATACTAAATTTTTCAAGTCTGCAGATGTGGGGGCTACGAGTACAATTTAAACTAACATCTATTCAATGTTGATGATCAAATGTTCCAAAGTCTGTAAATAACGACAAAATAAATTTATGATTTGTAAAGAATGTTCTTAATAAACATAAGTGAATCTGCATAAAAACTTTGTTTCAGATTAATGCAAAATTGATTTTCTTGGTTATAAATCAAAAGAAAATCAGATTTCTTCTGCAACGATTGGAAGAATTTTGGCCCACAGATAAATATGGTGAATCCATCCAAATTGGTCTACAAAGAATGCACGACGTAGCTCACAAATCCATAAGGTTCTTCGTTTACGTTTGCGTCGCTTGCATTTGCATCTTGAGCAGCGCGCCCTTCGTCAGCAACAAACGAGCTTTGCCCTTCTCACAATACAACATTTGCAATTTAGAGACGAGCCCTTGCTTCGAGTTACTCTACGCTTGGCAAATTATGGTGACAAGTCTACAAATTTTACCCATCACCATAAGCTTCGATGGTTTATTCCTAAGTTTCATCCTCTACGCCTACATCGGAATAGAACTAATCAAAAACGCTTTATTACAAGCGATTTCCACCAACGCAAATTCCTCTGAAACTCGAGGAAACATCAATGAAATTGTGAAACAACACAGTTTGATCCTAACGTAATTTATATTACATTTCTACTAAAATAGAATTTAAAATTTAATTGTAGCTTCATCAAGGAAACGAATTTGTTATTTTCTGGTCTTCTGATGATCCAATTCAGCGCTTCTTTGGGAATGCAAATTTTCTTACTGTTCATGCTCACCAGAAACGGGTTTGAATTACATAAAAATCAAAATATCATTTTTTTTGTTGATAATTTTAGAATACCTCCAGACACTGAGCACATCTCAACTTACGGCTTTCTATATATCACTTTTATACTTCAATTATCGATTTACAGCATTGGAGGAACAATGATTGTTAATCAGGTTTTATTCAATTTAATATAAACCACACAATTGAAATTAATTTCAATTACAGACAAAAATTTTGGCTAACATCAGTTTCGGTTTGGAATGGTACCGAGATGGGAACACCGATTTGGCTAAATCTCTGAAACTGATCATTCTGAGATCTCAGAATGGTGAAAAGATGACGATTGGTAACATATTCGATTTGGATCTGATCACCTTCATTTCGGTCTGCGAATTGGTACAATCTGTTCCAATCAATATACTTATTTCGTTTTATTGCAGGTTTTAAAAACCGCTTTTTCGATATACACGTTATTAAACACAATTACTGCGTAATTCAAGGAGACGCAACATCTGTTTGTATCGCCGAAGAGAATAGTAAATGAGATTGGAAGAAAAAAGTAGCAATTGCAATTAATTTTATAAATAGAAAAAAAAATGTAATCGTTCCAATTATCCTTAATGCGCATGAGAATTCAAGCGATCTTTTCACTTGCATATTTAAAAGAATTCTTTATTAAATAGAATATGCACCTACGCATTATTTTTTTATGAAATATTCATAATTTCAGTAATGTTTTAAAATTACATGCAAAAATAATAATTCAATTTTAATAAAAATAAACTTAACTGATTTAACAAAACAAAGCACATGAATAAAACATTGTTTTGATAATTTACAACCAAAAAAAATGGAATTTTATAAAGATAATTTATAAAAGCTTTATATCATTCCATGTAAACTAAATATAAGCATATGGAACCCATAAAGATGAATAATTGTAATGCAAATTATATTCAAAACTGTTATGTTCGATACAAAAATTGGCGAAATTATTTAAAAAAATGTTCTTAATAGAAAAATAAATATGTTATCAAATATACGTAAAAGAAAATCTCTTCAAAATTGACGTTAATACAAGGAAACGGTTTAAATTCCAAGAATATCAGTAGCGAAGAGAAGAGTTTAAAGAAAAAAAAAACTCAAATTTTAGAAAAAGTTGTCCAAGATTTTAGATAAAAATATTATGTGTACAGGTAAATAAATTTTCAAGTTATCTAATCCAAAAGATATTTATTAAATAGATTTATATCAATGAATCTTTGCAAGAAGAAAAATAAACAGAACAGAATTAAGTTTAAAGATACTTTTCAGGAGAATTTCTTCTATATACAATAAGTTTACTCTGAAATTCAAAACTGTTTTGATTGAAAGACAGATGATAAAAATTGGACAAAACTTGCAAAGAAAACCTCTTCAAATAAATATCAGGAAATATTTTTTTTATCAAATAAACAGAACACCAAGATTTGAATTCCTACGTTGTCAATAACGAAGAACAAAATTAACATAAATATTAGGAAACTTTGGTCTTAATTTTAGATAAAATTTATGTGTACAGGTAGCAAAATTTAATAAACTTAAGAAACGACCATCTTCGAAGATTATCTCATAAATTAAAACTTTACTTCGAAGTAAATCCAAGTTATCTAATCCAAAAGATATTTTGTAATTATTAAGTAGATTTATGTCAATGTTTCTTGCACAAAAACGGACAAAAAAATGGATATTTGTTATATAATTTTGAATATACTTTTCAAGATAATTAAGAGCATTATCTTTCCATTTTTACATGTCCGAAGCATATGAATCCTTAAATTATAGAAGAAAACAAACAAATTCTTCATAATTAACAAAATGAAAACAATTATGAATTCCAAGAATTTTAGTAATGCAGAGGAAAAAGTTTACACAAGAAAATAAACATTAATATTGGAAGGACAAACTAGAAAAGTTTATCCTTGATTTTAGATAAAGTTTATAATGAATTTGTTATAAATAAACTTGAAAATCGATCATCTATTAATGAAAATTATTATAAAAAATATCTAATAACTTAATTCACATTTTTAAACTGTCACAGTAAAAGTTCAGTTTTCTCTTTTTCTTAATTATATTAAATAGATTTATGTCAAATAAATATAAAGATTGTTGCAAATTTCTCTGCGAAAAACCAGTTTCTATTCAATTACATTTAATATATTAGTTCGATTGTTCACTTTGAATACTTATCGCAGCAAATGGCAGTTCTCTCACAATAAGTAAATTAAATGAATCTAATTTAAAATTAATATCGTTACATGTATTTATTGAGAAACTAATGGATCAATGCAATCACTTGAATAAATGTTGCGTTCGAGATGGTTGGTAAAGAGGAATCGCAATTGTCTCAATTGATTCTGTTCAACCTCTTCGTAATTGGTTTAAATCCATGGAAGTGTAACAGAACCGCTATATTCTTAAGAATGTTTTTGCTTGTGGATATAACTTCTTTACTGATTTCAACTTTAGTGGATTTAGATTGGAATATCACGGAGGATGTGAGCAGAGTTCTTTTGATTCCAGGAATGTTCGTGGTAAAAGAAAATTAAGAGAGAATTCGAAAATAATTCAATTTGATGTTAATTAATTTGCAGGGAACGTGCAAATGTTTGTTTCTGATTTTTAAACAGAAGAAAATGAAAATGCTGCTGCAAGGAACCGAATTGCTTTGGAACGTGAACATGTTTGGAGCTGAAGTTGAAGATAAAATGAGAAAACATCAAAAATTTGCTTACAAATATATGGGATTTTATGTTTACGCAGGATTTGCTTCTGTGTTTTTTAACCTGGCTAGAGATTTGTGGGATGGTTACGAACTTATAATACCTTGTTATACTTTATGTGATATAACCACAACCTCTTGTTATGACATCTACATGATCTGGCAAATTATATTTTGCTTGATTCACGCAATACCTCTCACCATGGGCTTCGACGGTTTCTTTCTGCACATGATCACCGAATGCTACGTTGGAATCGAGATGATTAAAGTTGGATTTGAGAAGATGTTAAAAGATCCTGAACGTTTCGATACCGAGATGAACGAAATAATAATACAACATAATTTGGTATTACAGTAAGTAAAACGTTTAAAATACAAACTATTAGAATCATTAAATCTATATTTTTTTCAGATTTGTTAAGGAAACTAACGAATTGTTCGTTTATATTCTGTTGCTTCAATTTGCCTGTTCACTGATTTCTCAAATGTTTTGCCTCTTCATGCTTACACTCGACGGGTAAGTAATAATGATAATTTAAGGATTTATAAGAACATACCACTTGTTTTAGATTTCCACCTGATATCGATAAATTGAGCACTTACGGAACGCCGTATCTAGTTTTCATCTTGCAATTGCTTCTGTATTGCTCAGCAGGAAATTTGATTATGGTTCAAGTTGAGAACAATATAATGAAAGTATAAATTATACAAAAAAAATTGTTTAAGACTTTAAGTTTAGGAGATGCAGCTTATGGAGTTCAATGGTATAAGAAACATTACATCAAATTGAGAAAACCTTTGGCCACAATTATCCTGAGATCTCAAAGAGCTGAGACTATGTCAATTGGGAATATAGCACCATTAACTTTAGAGACTTACTTAAACGTTTGTAACTTTATTACGTTCTGAAGTATAATTTTATTGAATCAAATTTGTAGATTCTTCGAAATTCTCTCTCTCTTTGTGGATTGCTACAAACTTTCCAACAACAACAACAATAAAGAAATTAATTGGGAATTATTAGTACATAAAAAAATTCGTCGAATATCAATTAATAAGAACGTAAATAGAATTTAGTTATTTTCAGATCAGGTTTAATATGTTTTACAATATATATTTTTTTACAATTATGCAAATATTGTTTAGTATATAAGAATTGTTGTAGATTAAAATATCGAAATATATATGTAAAACCACACACAATTGTTTTATAATGTAATTATTTAAATAAAGTTATAACGAAATAATGAGAAAAGCAAATATGTTTTCAAACATTTATAATTTTATCAAAACTCCAATGAAAATGTTTGCTCCTTACGACTTCACTATCAACTCAACTTAAATACATTTATAACTTCAAATTCATTTGTTTGTGCTCTATGAGAAACTTTATTCAATATGTATATAAAATCATACATGAATTACTTGGTAACAAACAAAAATTATATTTCAATATATATTTTTTTGAAATTATCTTCGAAATATGCTTCTATCATAGAGCAATTAGTGATTAAATGCAGAATTTTCCGGAAATTATATACAACCAATAAATAAGAATTGATTTATAATTATTTTATCGCAACAAATGGTAATGTTCTCACAGGAATTAATTTAAAATTAATACAGTCTTAAGAATTATAAAAGAATAATAAAAGTCGATTTCAAATTACACTATAAATACGTGGTTCAATTAAACCAAGATACAAGTTACAATCGAGATGGATTACGAGCAAGAATCCGAACTTTCGCAGTTTGTGTTAAACAATCTCCATGTGATGGGTTTAAACCCACAGAGAAAGAACAGATATTGTTTACTTATAAGAACGATAGTCACTATAAGTGTTTTCTTCTTATTTATATCAATGGCACTGGGAATAATTCTAAATTGGAACGGCATAGAGAGTGTGAACAGAATGCTCTTATTACCAGGGATGTTTATGGTAAACATTTAGATTTAGTATACCAAATTACTTTTTTGCCAATCAAAATTTGATTTGCAGGTTGTGTGCAAATTGTTGTTCTTGATCATCAAACAAAACCAAATTAAATCAATGTTAGAAGGAACAAAAGTGTTATGGAATTTAAACAAATTTGGGTTTGATGTCGAAACAAAAATGCGCAATTATCAAAAATTTGCTTACAAATTTATATTGATATACTTTTACTCTGGTTTCATTTGTGTATTTTTCCTCGTGGTAAAGGGTTTATTGGAAGACGATCTTCTTTTCCCGTCTTACACTCTTTGCGACTTAAGATCAAACACGTGTTACGATATTTACATGATCTTTCAGATAACTTTAATTTTCTGCGGCATACCTCTGACGATGGGTTTCGATGGTATTTTTCTGCACATGATTACCGAATGTTACATTGGAATTGAAATGATGAAAGTTGGATTCGAGAAGATGTTCAAAGATCCGAAACTGCTCGATCTTGATATCAAAGATACTGTAATGCAACATAATTCGATATTACAGTAAAAGAAAAATGTACATAAATGAATCAAACCAAAATTAACAGAAATTATAATTTCAGATTCGTCAAGACCACCAAAGAGATGTTCCAGGATTTTTTGCTGTTACAATTTTCTTGCTCGTTAATGTCTCAAATATTTTGCTTATTCATGATTTCGTTTGATGGGTAAGTAAGAAAAATAATATTTTTTATAAATCGACTTACTGTTTCACTTTCAGTTTTCCACCAAATATCAAGACTTTAAGCATCTATGGAGTGCCCTACATGGTTTTCATTATACAAATGCTGT